>NC_053434.1:80442453-80619458 GCF_007990345.1 Gossypium hirsutum | reverse complement strand
TTCTAGCAGAGTTAAGAGCAAAACCAATGTTTTTGCAAGAGATTTCTGAAGCTCAGAAAAATGATCAAGATTTGGAAGCCAAGATAAAACAGTGTGAAGTTGATACAAAGTCAGATTTCAAAATTGGTTCTGATGGGTCCTTAATGTTTAAAGATCGGATTTGTGTACCGACGAATGAGGAATTGATTCAAAAGATCCTACAGGAAGCACATAGTGGTTATTTCTCGATTCATCCGGGTAGTACGAAAATGTATAATGACTTGAAGAAAATGTATTGGTGGAATGGAATGAAAAGAGATATATCAGAGTTTGTGTCCAAATGCTTAATTTGTCAACAGGTGAAAGCTGAACACCAAGTGCCTTCGGGATTACTTCAGCCTACTATGGTTCCTGAATGGAAATGGGATCGGATTACTATGGATTTGTTCAGGATTACCATTGACTCCAGGAAAGAAAGATGCCATCTGGGAATAGTTGACAAATTAACTTAAGTCGGCTCATTTATCTCGGTACGTACGGATTATTCTCTTGACAAGTTGGCTAAACTGTATATTAGAGAAATTGTTAGATTACACGGAATATCATTGTCGATTATTTCAGATAGAGATCCAAGGTTTACCTCGCGGTTTTGGCAAAAAGTTGCAAGACGCGTTAGGTACAAAGTTAAATTTCAGAACTGCTTTTCATCCACAAACTGATGGACAATCAGAGAGAGTAATTCAAATTCTTGAAGACATGCTCAGATGTTGTGTATTGGAATTTCAAGGAAGTTGGGAAAGATATTTGCCGTTGGTAGAATTTGCTTACAGCAATAGTTATCAGACGAGCTTGAAAATGGCACCTTATGAAGCATTGTATGGTCGTAAGTGTCGAACGCCTCTGTATTGGACTGAACTCAAGGAAAATCAGATTTATGGAGTTGATCTAATAAAAGAAACTGAAGAAAAAGTGAAAGTAATTCGAGATTGTTTGAAAGCTGTTTTAGATAGACAGAAATCTTATGCAGATCTAAACGAAAGGACATTGAATTTCAAGTTGGTGATAAAGTATTTTTAAAGGTGTCTCCGTGAAGAAAAGTCCTTAGATTTGGATGGAAGGGCAAATTAAGTCCGCGTTTTATTGGGCCGTATGAAGTAATTGAAAAAGTTGGACCGGTAGCATATCGGTTAGCATTACCACCTGAATTAAGAGAAGATTCATGATGTGTTCCACGTATCTATGTTACATCGGTATCGTTCAGATCCTTCACATGTAGTTTCACCGACAGAAATTGAACTACAACCAGATATGACCTACGAAGAAGAACCAATTAAGATTTTAGCTCGAGAGGTCAAACAACTAAGGAATAAAAATGTCCTAGTGGTGAAGTGGGTTTATGGGACGCTAAACCGAGTCACCGAAAGGTTGAATGTGATGTTTATTGTCTAGATATGTAATCATGATTGTGTGAAATTTCAAGCTTCGATTTAGTCGATTGCATGTGAATTTAGTCAATAGGACATATATGAGAAAATTTTAAAATGTGATAGGTCAATGCATGAGACCTATTAGTGCATGGGAAGAAAAAGGGGACTTGCATGTCAATTCCCCCTCCCTAATATGTAGTGGCCGGCCATGCTATGGGTGGAAACATGTGGGAACATGTTGGCCTAGTGAGGTATGTAGGATAAATATAATAAGAAGTATGGGGAATAAAGAAATGGAAAAAGGAAGGATGTGTGGTAATTGTTTCTTTCCTCCCCTTTTGCCGTGAAAGTAAGAAGGAAAAACAAAAAAAAAAGTGTCCTCTTTCTTCATTTCCCTTGGCGAATGTTCTAAAGAAGAAAGAAAAAAGTGTTCATTCTTGAACATCTTGGCCGAATAGAGGAAAGAAAGGAAGGGGGAAAAGCTTGAGAAATCGGCTATGGTGGTTTGCTAGACTAAGGTATGTTTGATGTTGTCTTTGAGATGCATGCATGTTTAAATAGCCCATGTTCAAATCTTGAATCTTGTTGATAACATGAGCAATCGGTCATGAGAAAGTGTTCAAGAATGGTTGTTGTTCATGTTATTTGGATGAGAAATGGTGAGTTTTGTTGTTTCATGTTAAAGTTAGGTGAATGATGATAGAGGAGTGTTTGAACTATAAAAAGAATCGCTACCTTGTTATGAGCTAGGGCCGAATGTAGTTTGGTTGTGTTTGAATATTACATGCTTGGTAGAATGGTGGATGAAGGTGCCGAATGTATGTTGGATTGATAGAGTCTCCAAATTGATTTTATGTGTGTATGCATGACCGAATATACGTGGTCACATGAGTAAGGAAATGAGTTATTTGATATGTGGTAAAGTTAAGTACTAAATCGAAGGTTATAAATTGCCATTTCTTTAGCCGAATATGTGTTTGATCAATGAGGAATTGTTGAAGAATATAGGTGAACTTGGTGAGAGTATTCGGCCTAGTGTATAAATGATATGAAGATTTTAGGAAATTGTTTTGGTTAGGTGTATGTATGATTAAGTATATTCGCAATATACTTAAAGTGGGTACATGATATTACATTATAATTATTGAGCTTAAGTATATGGATATGTGTATATGTGGTCATATAATGACATCTTGGTTTGAAAATTTAATGATGTGTGATTGCCGAATGTGATAAATAAATTCATGTTATTGGGTTAAATATGAATACTCTTATTTGTATTATTTAAGCTCAAGAACCTAAAGGAGAGGCGTCCAACAAGGGGAAATCGAAGGTCATCGAGTAGCCGACTCGGAATTATTTTACCCAACATAAAGTAAGTCATTAAGCATGTAGTTGGTATTATTCAAATGGTCATAATGTTTATGTATTGATGCTGAATGGAATGAATAAATGTACATATATTATATGCATGTAGTATGTGATGATGAAATTGATGAATGAAAGAAAAGAGGTAAGTTGTACTGAGTTGTTGATCTCGGCACTAGACGGCGGTATAACTATTTATGACCATGAGATTGGCGCTAAGTGCGCGGGATTAAATTGTACAGCACTAAGTGTGCGATTTGACTATGTTGCACTAAGTGTGCGAAATGAATATGATGCACTAAGTGTGCGAATTGACCATGCGGCACTAAGTGTGCGAGTTTGACTATGTAGCACTAAGTGTGCGATTTGATTATGTAGCACTAAGTGTGCGATTTGATTACGTAGCACTAAGTGTGCGAGTTGATTATATAGCACTGAGTGTGCGGACTAAAAATACATTCGTGAATCATTATGGACACTATGTGTGCGACACTATTGAGTCGATCGCGGACAGCGGATCGGGTAAGTGTCTTGAGTACATGGCTAATATGCGCTATGCTTATACTTGGTGTTGAGCTCGGTAAGTTTGAACCTATGTGACAACTATACTTGAAGTCACGTACATAAAATTTATCGTAGGATGGGTGAAAGGCCGTTTAGTCGTTTGATTGTAACGAAAATAAATTGATTTATGAAAATGCTTCAATGTCCTATTGATGAGTATATGGAATGTGAATGCATGAATTGATATGAAATTGAATCGATAGGTTGGAGGAACTATGGTATGGTTCGGAATGGATGGAGTAATTAGCCTCGTTCCATTTTGTTTTCTCTTGTGATAATGTTATTGATGGATGGTAGTGCATAGCTTATGACTTACTGAGTTATAAACTCACTCGGTGTTTCCTTGTCACCTATTCTAGGTTTCTTGGACACATCTCTTTTTGCGTGATCGGGCCGTCATCGAAGTCATCACACCGGATAGCAAGTTTTGGTACTTTCTTCTTAGTTGGCTTAGAAGAACATTTTGGCATGTATAAGCTATTACGTTGTGTTTGAACTTTGGCATGTAAACTTTAAGCCATGCGAAAATGGCACGAATGTTCGATTGAGTTGGATCAAGGGTAGGCATGAAATGGACCTAATTACTTAGTAACAGATGCTGGCAGCAGCAGTGTCATGAGATTGAAAAATCACTAAAAATAGTAGGAGTGGAGTTAATTGATGAATAAATTATGTAATCGAAGCCCGATGAGTCTGTTTTCATGAGGAAGTGACGAAAGATCATATGGGCAGTATATTAAGAGATAATCAGATTTTTGTGGGACAGGGCCAGAACGGTTTCTGGATTCCTGCTCCGACTTTGGAAATTCATAATAAATTAACCAGAGATAATTAGGGGTCGTACCATATATGTACAGATTCCTCTCTGAGTCTAGTTTTCATAGAAACAAACGACATCAGTATGAAGCCCCGTGCAGGGAGATATCCAATTCGTAATGGGCAAAGGTCAGTGTAGTCGACCCCTGCAACTTGGGAGACTTTGACTAATAAACTGTACTAATTGGCCCGACCAAAAATTCTAGAAAAAAATACATATATGGGCACATGAGTCTAGTTTCTGGGAAAAATTACGAAACTGATTTTCGAGTACGAAACTCAAGATATGATTTTAAAACGACTAGTACACAGATTGGGCAGTGTCTGGAAAATAAATTTGTAAGGGGTTAAAGTCAGTTAACACCTCGTGTTCGACTCCGGTGTCGGTTTCGGGTTCGGGGTGTTACATTTATTGGTATCAGAGCTATGGTTTAGTCGGTTCTAGGACTACCATAGCGCGTATGAGTCTAGCTATACATGCGAATGTTAATGTTTAAATGTGTGATGACTTCCGACGGTTGAAATGTTTTGTTTTGATTAGTAAATGGACCCCGGTGAAGAAAGAACACTAGCGGATGACATTGAGAGCGTAGCGGCTGCTCCTGCACAAGGGACGCCGCTTGTTGAACCTCAGTCATCTGCGAATAATCAAGGTGAGGGGGCTAAACAAGCCTTCTTTACCATGATGAATGATTGGGTCGCGCAATATGCCCGAACCAACCCGGCTGTCCAACAATTCCCAAATTTGAATAATCCACCCCAAGAGCCTGTAATGCTATCAGTCGCTGATCCTGTGAGGCTGAGTAAGCACCTGTAGACTTGATTAGGAAGCGTGGGGCCGAGGAGTTCAAGGCCATAGTAACTGATGATGCCGAAAGGGCCGAGTTCTGGCTTGATAACACCATTCGGGTGTTCGATGAATTGTCATGCACACCCGATGAATGTCTAAAATGTGCTGTATCTTTGTTGCGAGACTCAGCCTACTATTGGTGGAGGACCTTGATTTCCATAGTCCCGAACGAGCGAGTAACTTGGGACTTCTTTCAAACGGAATTCCGGAAGAAATTTATTAGCCAACGGTTCATTGATCAGAAGCGTAAGGAGTTCTTGGAACTCAAGCAAGGCCGTTATGACTGTATCTGAATACGAACATGAATTCGTAAGACTCAGTAGGTATACCCGGGAGTGTGTAGCTGATGAGGTTGCTATGTGCAAAAGATTCGAGGAAGGATTGAATGAAGATTTAAAGCTACTAATGGGTATTTTGGAAATAAAGGAATTCGTAACACTAGTCGAACGAGCCTGCAAGGCGGAAGAACTTGGAAAGGAGAAGAGGAAGGCTGAATTTGAAGCTAGAGATTATCGTAAAAGATCGACGGGTAAAGCTCCGTTCTCAGCTGTAAAGAAGTTCAGGGAGGACATTAATAAGTCGAGGGCGACTGCGGGAATTTCCATCAGGGCAGACCATCGATGGGCTCCCGAGCTACTTCGGTAGCTAGTGTGGGCAATAATCGTCACGAGAAACCTGAATGTCCCCAATGTGGAAGACGACACCTAGGTGAATGTTGGGGCAAGTCTACTAGCAGGGCCTGTTACGGATGCGGTTCGAAGGACCACTTCATTAGAGATTGCACGGAGCTGGATGAGAAGAATAAGATTCAAGTGCAAGACCTAGTGGAGTGACATCTAGAGGTAGACCACCGAGAATTTTAGGAGGCAGGGGTGGTAGTCAGAGGGGGCCTCTGATACGGCCGATCGAGCCGAGAACCGTACTCCTGCTAGAGCATATGCCATTCGCGCACGAGAGGAGGCATCCTCCCCGACGTCATCACTGGTACCTTCACTCTCTTTGATACTAATGTGATTGCATTGATTGACCCTGGTTCTACTCATTCATATGTATGCGAAACCTTAGCACTAGTAAGACTCTACCTGTTGAGTCTACTGAGCTCGTAATTCGAGTATCAAACCCTTTGGGTCAATGCGTACTTGTTGATAAAGTGTGTAAGAGATGCCCTCTAATAATCCGATAATCCTGTTTTCCGGCCATTTGATGCTTTTGCCGTTCGACGAGTTTGATGTTATTCTTGGTTTGGATTGGTTAACCGCGCATGATGCGGTTGTGAATTGCAAAAGCAAGACTATCGATTTGAGGTGCGCAAATAACGAAATAATCCGAGTTGAGTCTGCGGACTTAAGGGGGTTGCCAGCTGTAATATCAGCAATGTTGGCCTAGAAATATGTAAGGAAAGGGTGCGAAGCATACCTCGCGTATGTACTTGATGACAAGGAGTTAGAAAAGAAACCCGAATCGGTGCCGGTGGTTTGTGAATACCCGGATGTTTTTCCTGAAGAATTACCGGGTTTGCCACCTGTTCGGGAGGTAGAGTTGGTATTGAGCTTGTACCTGGAACTACGCCAATTTCGATCGCTCCGTATCGTATGGCACTAACCGAGTTAAAAGAGTTGAAAGCTCAGTTGCAAGAATTGACGGATAGAGATTCGCTCGACCAAGTTTCTCACCTTGGGGTGCACCAGTATTGTTCGTGAAAAAGAAGGACGAAACCATGAGGTGGTGCATTGACTATCGTCAACTAAATAAAGTGACGATAAAGAATAAGTATCCGTTACCACGTATTGATGATTTGTTTGATCAATTAATGGGAGCATCGGTGTTTTCAAAGATAGATTTGAGATCGGGTTATTATCAGTTGCGGATTCGAGATTCGGACGTACCCAAAACTGCTTTCAGAACGAGGTACGGTCACTACGAGTTCTTAGTGATGCCGTTTGGGCTCACTAATGCCCCTGCGGTGTTTATGGATTTGATGAATCGGATCTTCAGACCGTATTTGGATCGGTTCGTAGTTGTGTTTATTGATGACATCTTGGTCTATTCAAGAGATGAGACCGAACACGCTGAGCATCTGAGGCAAGTGTTGCAAATTTTGCGGGATAAGCAGTTATATGCTAAGTTCAGTAAATGTGAGTTCTGGTTAAGAGAGGTTAGCTTCTTGGGTCATGTGGTATCCGCATCGGGTATTCGAGTTGGCCCGAGCAAAATTTCAGCCATACTTAACTGGAAGCCTCCGAGAAATGTTACCGAAGTCCGGAGCTTTCTAGGGCTCGCCGGTTATTACCGACGATTTGTCAAAGGTTTCTCGATGATAGCCACACCAATGACGAAGCTACTTCAGAAGGATGTTAAGTTCGAATGGACGGAGAAATGTCAGAAAAGCTTCGATCAACTGAAAACTCATTTGACTGAAGCTCCAATTTTGGTGCAACCCGAATCGGGTAAAGAGTTTGTCATTTATAGTGACGCATCCCTACTTGGGTTGGGTTGCGTATTGATGCAAGAAGGTCGAGTTGTGGCCTATGCGTCAAGACAATTGAAGCCACACGAGAGAAATTATCCGACCCATGATCTCGAACTAGCCGCCATTGTGTTTGCATTGAAAATATGGCGACATTATTTGTTTGGTGAGAAGTGCCATGTGTTTTCGGATCACAAAAGTCTCAAATATTTGATGACTCAGCGAGACTTGAATCTGCGACAAAGACGTTGGCTTGAGTTGTTGAAAGATTACGAGCTTGTCATTGATTACCACCCGGGAAAGGCTAATGTGGTTGCGGACGCCTTAAGCCGGAAATCACTGTTTGCTTTGCGAGCGATGAATGTACACTTGTCTGTTCTACCTGACAATGTGTTAGTAGCTGAATTAAAAGCCAAACCATTATTGACTCATCAAATTCTTGAAGCTCAGGAAGTCGATGATGAATTGGTTGCAAAACGAGCTGAGTGTGTTCCGAACAAGGAATCAGAGTTTCAGATTGATGATGATGGTTGTTTGAGGTTTAGAAGTCGTTTGTGTGTTCCAAGGAATTCGGAACTCATTCCGATGATTCTGAACGAAGCCCATTGTAGCCGAATGTCAATTCACCCGGGGAGCACGAAAATGTACAACGACTTGAAACGTCGGTTTTGGTGGCATGGTATGAAACGAGACATCTCTGACTTTGTTTCGAGATGTTTAATATGTCAACAAGTGAAAGCGGAACATCAAGTGCCTTCCGGGTTACTTCAGCCGATCATGATACCCGAGTGGAAATGGGACCGAGTCACAATGGACTTTGTGTCCGGACTGCCATTGTCCGCAAGTAAGAAGGATGCAATTTGGGTTGTGGTTGATAGACTGACTAAGTCGGCTCACTTTATCCCCGTGCGTACGGATCTTTCATTAGATAAACTAGCCGAATTGTATGTCTCTCAGATTGTGAGATTACATGGAGTACCTATTTCTATCGTGTCGGATAGAGATCCGAGATTTACCTCACGATTTTGGAAGAAATTGCAAGAAGCTTTGGGTACCAAGCTGCATTTTAGCACTGCTTTTCACCCCCAAACCGATGGTCAATCCGAGCGGATAATTCAGATACTTGAGGATATGTTGAGATGTTGCATCCTCGAGTTCAGTAGTTCATGGGAACGGTATTTACCTTTGATTGAATTCGCTTACAACAATAGTTTTCAATCAAGTATTAAGATGGCACCGTATGAGGCTTTGTACGGTCGTAAATGCCGTACGCCATTGTTTTGGACCGAGCTTGGTGAAAGTAAAATTTTCGGAGTTGATTTGATTAAAGATGCCGAACAAAAAGTAAAGGTAATCCGTAAGAGTCTGAAGGTAGCCACAGATCGTCAAAAATCGTATGCGATTTAAAACGAAAGGACATTGAATATCAGGTGGGAGATAAAGTGTTTCTTAAAGTGTCACCTTGGAAGAAGGTACTCAGATTTGGCCGTAAAGGCAAGGTGAGCCCGAGATTCATTGGGCCGTACGAAATTTCCGAACGAGTGGGGCCGGTTGCATATAGATTGATTTTGCCCCCTGAACTTGAAAAGATTCACGACGTCTTTCCTGTTTCGATGCTTCGGCGCTATAGATCTGATCCTTCGCACATAATTAGTCCGTTGGAGGTTGAAATTCAGGCTGATATGAGTTATGAAGAAGAGCCGATGCGTATCCTAGCTCGTGAAGTGAAGGGGTTGCGAAACAAAAGGGTTCCGTTAGTAAAGGTGTTATGGCTCAAACACGGGATCAAGGAAGCTACTTGGGAAACTGAGAGCTCGATGAAAGAACGATACCCAAACCTACTTACCGGTAAGATTTTCGGGGACGAAAATTTCCTGAGTGGGGGAGAGTTCTAACAGCCCAAAATTTACCCTAGTCGGGAAGTGGTTTCGGGACCGCTAAACCGAGTCACCGAAAGGTTTGAATGTGATGTTTATTGTCTAGAATATGTAATCATGATTGTGTGAAAATTTCAAGCTTCGATTTAGTCGATTGCATGTGAATTTAGTCAATAGGACATATATGAGAAAATTTTAAAATGTGATAGGTCAATGCATGAGGACCTATTAGTGCATGGGGAAGAAAAAGGGGACTTGCATGTCAAATTCCCCCTCCCTAATATGTAGTGGCCGGCCATGCTATGGGTGGAAACATGTTGGGAACATGTTGGCCTAGTGAGGTATGTAGGATAAAATATAATAAGAAGTATGGGGAATAAAGAAATGGAAAAAGGAAAGGATGTGTGGTAATTGTTTCTTTCCTCCCCTTTTGCCGTGAAAGTAAGAAGGAAAAACAAAAAAAAAAGTGTCCCTCTTTCATCATTTCTCCTTGGCCGAATGTTCTAAAGAAGAAAGAAAAAAAGTGTTCATTCTTGAACATCCTTGGCCGAATAGAGGAAAGAAAGGAAGGGGGAAAAGCTTGAGAAAATCGGCTATGGTGGTTTGCTAGACTAAGGTATGTTTGATGTTGTCTTTGAGATGCATGCATGTCTTAAATAGCCCATGTTCAAATCTTGAATCTTGTTGATAACATGAGCAATCGGTCATGAGAAAGTGTTCAAGGAATGGTTGTTGTTCATGTTATTTGGATGAGAAATGGTGAGTTTTGTTGTTTCATGTTAAAGTTAGGTGAAT
Source organism: Gossypium hirsutum (assembly GCF_007990345.1). Taxonomy (NCBI): domain Eukaryota; kingdom Viridiplantae; phylum Streptophyta; class Magnoliopsida; order Malvales; family Malvaceae; genus Gossypium; species Gossypium hirsutum. The sequence goes on along the minus strand of NC_053434.1, from coordinate 80,609,315 downwards.
GATGATAGAGGAGTGTTTGAACTATAAAAAGAATCGGCTACCTTGTTATGAGCTAGGGCCGAATGTAAGTTTGGTTGTGTTTGAATATTACATGCTTGGTAGAATGGTGGATGAAGGTGCCGAATGTATGTTGGATTGATAGAGTCTCCAAATTGATTTTATGTGTGTATGCATGACCGAATATACGTGGTCACATGAGTAAGGAAATGAGTTATTTGATATGTGGTAAAAGTTAAGTACTAAATCGAAGGTTGCTAAAATTGCCATTTCTTTAGCCGAATATGTGTTTGATCAATGAAGGAATTGTTGAAGAATATAGGTGAACTTGGTGAGAGTATTCGGCCTAGTGTATAAATGATATGAAGATTTTAGGAAATTGTTTTGGTTAGGTGTATGTATGATTAAGTATATTCGGCAATATACTTAAAGTGGGTACATGATATTACATTATAATTATTGAGCTTAAGTATATGGATATGTGTATATGTGGTCATATAATGACATCTTGGTTTGAAAATTTAATGATGTGTGATTGCCGAATGTGATAAATAAATTCATGTTATTGGGTTAAATATTGAATACTCTTATTTGTATTATTTAAGCTCAAGAACCTAAAGGAGAGGCGTCCAACAAGGGGAAATCGAAGGTCATCGAGTAGCCGACTCGGAATTATTTTACCCAACATAAAGTAAGTCATTAAGCATGTAGTTGGTATTATTCCAAATGGTCATAATGTTTATGTATTGATGCTGAATGGAATGAATAAATGTACATATATATATATGCATGTACGTATGTGATGATGAAATTGATGAATGAAAAGAAAAGAGGTAAGTTGTACTGAGTTGTTGATCTCGGCACTAGACGAGCGGGTATAACTATTTATGACCATGAGATTGGCGCTAAGTGCGCGGGATTAAATTGTACAGCACTAAGTGTGCGATTTGACTATGTTGCACTAAGTGTGCGAAATGAATATGATGCACTAAGTGTGCGAATTGACCATGCGGCACTAAGTGTGCGAGTTTGACTATGTAGCACTAAGTGTGCGATTTGATTATGTAGCACTAAGTGTGCGATTTGATTACGTAGCACTAAGTGTGCGAGTTGATTATATAGCACTGAGTGTGCGGACTAAAAATACATTCGTGAATCATTATGGACACTATGTGTGCGACACTATTGAGTCGATCGCGGACAGCGGATCGGGTAAGTGTCTTGAGTACATGGCTAATATGCGCTATGCTTATACTTGGTGTTGAGCTCGGTAAGTTTGAACCTATGTGACAACTATACTTGAAGTCACGTACATAAAATTTATCGTAGGATGGGTGAAAGGCCGTTTAGTCGTTTGATTGTAACGAAAATAAATTGATTTATGAAAATGCTTCAATGTCCTATTGATGAGTATATGGAATGTGAATGCATGAATTGATATGAAATTGAATCGATAGGTTGGAGGAACTATGGTATGGTTCGGAATGGATGGAGTAATTAGCCTCGTTCCATTTTGTTTTCTCTTGTGATAATGTTATTGATGGATGGTAGTGCATAGCTTATGACTTACTGAGTTATAAACTCACTCGGTGTTTCCTTGTCACCTATTCTAGGTTTCTTGGACACATCTCTTTTTGCGTGATCGGGCCGTCATCGAAGTCATCACACCGGATAGCAAGTTTTGGTACTTTCTTCTTAGTTGGCTTAGAAGAACATTTTGGCATGTATAAGCTATTACGTTGTGTTTGAACTTTGGCATGTAAACTTTAAGCCATGCGAAAATGGCACGAATGTTCGATTGAGTTGGATCAAGGGTAGGCATGAAATGGACCTAGTTACTTTAGTAACAGATGCTGGCAGCAGCAGTGTCATGAGATTGAAAAATCACTAAAAATAGTAGGAGTGGAGTTAATTGATGAATAAATTATGTAATCGAAGCCCGATGAGTCTGTTTTCATGAGGAAGTGACGAAAAGATCATATGGGCAGTATATTAAGAGATAATCAGATTTTTGTGGGACAGGGCCAGAACGGTTTCTGGATTCCCTGCTCCGACTTTGGAAATTCATAATAAATTAACCAGAGATAATTAGGGGTCGTACCATATATGTACAGATTCCTCTCTGAGTCTAGCTTTCATAGAAACAAACGGCATCAGTATTGAAGCCCCGTGCAGGGAGATATCCAATTCGTAATGGGCAAAGGTCAGTGTAGTCGACCCCTGCAACTTGGGAGACTTTGACTAATAAACTGTACTAATTGGCCCAACCAAAAATTCTAGAAAAAAATACATAGATGGGCACATGAGTCTAGTTTCTGGGAAAAATTACGAAACTGATTTTCGAGTTACGAAACTCAAGATATGATTTTTAAAACGACTAGTACACAGATTGGGCAGTGTCTGGAAAATAAATTTTGTAAGGGGTTAAAGTCAGTTAACACCTCGTGTTCGACTCCGGTGTCGGTTTCGGGTTCGGGGTGTTACATGATTTGTTTTGGTGTTAGTGTGACCCAGAGGCTACTGATCGAAGGCTTGGAGAAGTGGAACGACTAGATCTAGATCTAGTCTCTAGTTTTGGCAAAGGTAGGATCTCAAGGGACATAGGTATTGATGGCCGATTATGGTAAGTAAGTTTATGATGGTTGCCATTGTATTTTGGATCTGATATGTATAGTGATGATTGTAGGATATCGTGGGAGATTTCGGTAGCAGTTGTCGCAAATCAGGTGTGTAAACGACACCCACTCATAGACTAGATCGGCAAAAGCCGAAAAGCCAAAATGCCAAAAAGCCGGCATTTTGTGAACTTGTGAGTGCTCGTGAGATGGTTTGGTTGTTAATTTTGGTAATCACAAGTAGTATGATTGCAGAGTGCGCAATTTCATGCACTTCGGTATATTTGGGCTAAATGGGCCGAAATTGGGTTAATGGGCTAACGGGCCCAATTCGGTAAAAACGCTCGATAAGTGTTTCTGTTAATGTGTTAATGGCTGTAATATGAGTGTAAACTATAAAATAGTTACATTTACTAAAGTACCCCTAAGTATGAAAATTACCATTATACCCTTAGGTGCAAAATTACCATTATACCCCTAGGGTTAATTTTGACTGAAATGCATGATATTCTGATTCTAATTTTTGTATGCCATGACATGTATATCTGTTGCATGGGATATGGGTTATATTGATGGAGGAAGCGTTCTGGCGGCTCTGCCACAAATATCTAATTTGGTGGCTCTACCACAATATTTGTATCTGGTGACTCTATCACAATATCTGTTCTGGCAGCCATGCTGCAAATTTTGTGACGTGTAGCGGATGGGTGGGTCGAGTAGTCTCCCCACATGGTGTAAAGTTGGCACGAGGGTGTATACGGATGGATATGGGTTGTGTTTTCTGCATACAATATATATTTGTTCTGTTTCTGTTATGGGCCTATGGGCTTCATTCTGAATTCTGTATAGGGCTAAGGCCCTACTTAATCTGTTCCTGTGGTTTGAACTGATCTGGACTATGGTTGGGTTATTTTACACACTGAGTTTTCCAAACTCACCCCTTAATTTTATCCGTGCAGGTAACCCCCAACCATAGTGGACTTGGAGCTGAGAGGGATTCGGAGTGGCCACATGTTTCGCAAGCTCAATTTTCTTCTTATGACTAGATTAGTTTCATTTACTTTAATTTCTTTGGGTTTTAAGTTGTAATAAGGCTGCTTTAATTATTTTTAATTGCTTTAGTATGATTATTAGCTTAGGCAAGATATGGATTTAAATGTTTGAAATTGAATAGCTCTAGGGTGCGTTTTTAAAAGAGATTACCTAATTTTAAAATATCGTGAAACAAGACAAAGTTTCCGAAATGAAAACGTTTTCAAAAATTAATAAGTGTTTTCAAAGGCTTAAAATGAAATGGTTTTTCCTGAACAATCATTCAGTTAAAGTGTGGCAATGGTTGTGTGCATGTCTAGGAGTGGATCCATAGAGAGCTTGGTACTTAAGTAGTCTAATAGGCTCACCTCCTCTTTTTCCGGCATCCTTCCTAGTGCACAGCTTCCATTCACTTTAATCTATAACAAAAATACCCTTAAATCATTAAGAAAGATTTTAGATAAGACATGACCTATACAGTAACGTTTTAATGTGACATACCGGATTCGGTCGTAACGTCTGGGCCAGGTTTGGGGTGTTACAGATATAATTCTGGGTATGGCTTGGCTGACTTTGCACGATGTCGTTGTTAATTGCAAAAGAAAGACCATTGATTTGAGAAGTCAGAACAACGAGATTATTCAAATTGAATCTAATGATCTAAGTGGCTTACCAGCAGTAATATCTTTGATGTTAGCTCGGAAGTATGTGAGAAAAGTTTGTGCAGCTTGTTTTGCTTATGTGCTTGATAGTAAAGTGACTGAAAAGAAGATTGAATCTGTACCAGTTGTGTGCTAGTATCAGGACATGTTTCCTAAAGGATTGCCTGGTTTACGACCTGTCCGAGAGGTAGAGTTTGGTATTGAGTTAGTACCGGTGAAGAATCCGATTTCAATAGCTCCGTACCAGATGGCACCTATTGAATTAAAAGAGTTGAAAACACAGTTGCAAGAGTTAACTGATAGAGGTTTTGCACAACCGAGTTTCTCTCTTTGGGGTGCACCAGTTTTATTTGTGAAAAAGAAAGATGGAACTATGAGAATGTGCATCGATTATAGACAGCTAAATAAAGTGACTGTAAAGAATGAGTATCCGTTGCCACTGATTGATGACTTGTTTGATCAACTAAAAGGGGCTAGAGTGTTTTCGAAGATAGATTTGAGATTTGGCTACTATCAGTTGCGAGTTAAAGACTCCGATGTGCCAAAGATTGCCTTCTGAATGAGGTATGGACGTTATCAGTTTCTGGTTATGCCTTTTGGACTTACTAATGCACTTGTTGTTTTTATGGATTTGATGAATCAGATCTTCAGACAATATCTAGATCGGTTTGTAGTTGTGTTCATAGATGATATATTAATCTATTCCCGTGATGAAACTGAACATGTCGAGCTTTTGAGACTTGTGTTACAGACTTTACGAGAAAAAAAGTTGTATGCGAAGTTTAGTAGATGTGAGTTTTGGTTAAGTGAAGTCAGTTTTCTGGGTCATGTTGTTTCAGCATCAAGTACTCGGGTGGATCCGAGTAAAATTTCAGCTATACTTGATTGGAAACCTCCAAGAAACATTTCTGAAGTTCAAAGTTTTTTGGGACTTGCTAGTTACTATAGACGATTTGTGAAAGGGTTCTCGATGATTGCAACCCCGATGACCAAGCTACTGCAAAAAGATGTTAAGTTTGAGTGGTCAGAAAAGTGCCAGAAAAGTTTTGATCAGTTGAAACCCTTTTGACCGAAGCTCCAGTGCTAGTTCAGCCAGAATCGAGTAAAGAATTTGTTATTTATAGTGACGCATCTTTAAATGTTTTGGCTTGTGTTTTAATACAAGAAGGCAGAGCTATAGCTTATGCCTCAAGAAAGTTAAAGTCGCATGAAAAGAACTATCCGACGCACGATTTAGAGTTGGCAGCTATTGTGTTTGCATTGAAAATATGGTGCCACTATCTGTTCGATAAAAAATGTCATGTTTATTCCAATCATAAAAGTCTGAAGTACTTGATAACTCAAAAGGATCTGAATTTGAGACAACATCGATGGTTAGAGCTACTAAAAGATTACGTTGTTGCTAATGCTCTAAGTTGAAAATCCCTATTTGCTTTGCGTGCAATGAATGCACATATGGTTATGTCAGATGATGGTGTGATAATAGCTAAGCTAAAAGCAAGACCGTTATTTATTCAACTGATTTCTAAAGCTCAGAAGGTTGATAATGATTTGATAATAAAGCGTGCTCAATGTGATTCGAACGTTGATTCATAATTTCAAGTAGATGATGAGGGATGTTTGCAGTTCAGAAACTGAATATGTGTTCCCAGAAATACAGAGTTGATTCAGATGATTTTGAGCGAAGCTTATAACAGTTGGCTATCTATTTATCCGGGTAGTACGAAAATGTATAATGATCTGAAACAGTACTATTGGTGGCAAGGTATGAAACGAGACATTTCTGACTTTGTATCGAAATGTTTAGTCTGTCAGCAAGTAAAAGCTGAGTATCAGGTACCTTCTGGATTGCTTCAGCCGATCATGATACCTAAATGGAAATGGGATAGAGTCACGATTGATTTTTTATCTGGTTTAGTAATGACACTGAACAACAAAGATGAGATTTGGGTTATTATGGATAGATTGACTAAATTGGCTCACTTTGTTCCAGTTCGAACAAATTATTCACTTGATAAACTTGCTGAATTATATGTTTCCCAGATTGTGAGACTACATGGAGTGCCTATTTCTATTATCTCGAATAGAGATTTGAGGTTTACATCGCGGTTTTGAAAGAAACTACAAGATGCACTAGGTACTAAACTGCATTTTAGCACTGCATTTCATCCCCAGACAAATGGTCAGTCTGAGCGAATCATTCATATACTTGAGGATATGTTGAGATGTTGCATTCTATAGTTTGAAGGTATGTGGGAACAATATCTACCTCTAATTGAATTTGCGTATAATAATAGTTTCCAATCAAGTATTAAAATGGCACCTTACGAGGCTTTATATGGTCGTAAATGTCGTACACCATTGTCTTGGACTAAGCTAAGTGAAAATAAGATACACGGGGTCGATTTGATCAAAGAAATTGAACAAAAAGTGAAAGTGATCTGTGAAAGTCTGAAAGTAGCATCAGATAGTCAGAAATTATATGCAGATTTGAAATGTAAAGACATAGAGTTTTAGATCGGGGATAGAGTGTTTTTGAAAGTCTTACCGTGGAAGAAAATACTCAGATTTGGTCATAAAGGCAAATTGAGTCCGAGATCCATTGGGTCGTATGAGATTATCGAGTGAATAGGGTCAGTTGCTTATAGACTGTTATTACCACCTGAGCAAGAAAAGATTAACAATGTATTCCATGTTTCGATGCTTCATAGATATCGATCTGATCCCTCACATGTGATTAGTCCGTCTGAGATTGGGATTAAACCTAATATGACATACGAAGAAGAACCGATTTGTATTCTGACTCACGAGATTAAAGAATTGCAAAATAAGAAGATTCTGTTAGTTAAAGTACTGTGGCATAAGCACGGTGTTGGAGAAGCAACTTGGGAACCAGAGGATGCAATGAGAGAGCGTTATCTGAACCTATTCATAGGTAAGATTTTTGGGACGAAAATCCCTAAGGGGGGAGAGTTGTAAGAGTTCGATTTAGACCCTAGTTGGAATGGTGGTTTCAGAACCACGAATCTGGGTTAGAAAAATATTTAAAAATTATTTTCTGTGTTTATTATGTGTGAATTTATGTGTGTGAAAATTTCATTTGAAAATTTTATCGTTTGAGTGCCCAATTTAATAAAAGGGCTTAATCGCGTAAAATGAAAATTTGATGGTTAAATGTGATAGTGCCTAATTGTTGTTGTCTTTATAAAATGAAGTATTTATGTTGCAATTATGCCATTCAATTATAGCATGGATGGTTGAGGACAACCAATATAAAGTTTCATATTAATTTATAAAGGTTAAAAATGTAATTGATGTATTAATATGTTATAATAATAAAACATAAAAAAATAAGCCATGCATTCATTCTTTCAAATGGACGAATGTTGTAAGAAAGAAAAGAAACAAAAAGGTTAAGGGTTGGTTCGATCATTAGCAAGCTTAATTCAAGGTGAGTTTTAGCTCGGTTTTTGATAATTTTTACGTTTTTGAGATTGTTACTTCGAATACTATCCGACCCATGCTAGAATTTCTGATTTTGATGAATATTTTGAGTTATGCCATTGATAAATATTTGTGTTATGTGATGTTTGATGATAAATTATGAAAGACATGTTTTGTATTAATATGTTTTGTATTGGAATTTTTGATGAATTTGAGTACTTAGGGCTAAATTGAAAAATTAATAAATTGAAGGACTAAAATGCTAAATAAATGAAATGTGTGTATATGCATGTACTAGAGGAACATTTGGCCTATACAACATGCATGTAGATTTTGTGTATTTTGTGTTTTATGCAATTAGGACTAATTTGTAAAAGTATGAAATATTAGGGGTAAAATGGTAATTTGCCCATTTATGTGTTGTTGGATTAAATTGAATGAAATTGTCTTTGAATGAGATTAATTTGAAATTTTATAGATTAAGAACAAAAGAAATCGGACTTGGATCGGGGGAAAGCAAAAATAGTCAAATAGTGGATTTACATCGTTAGTCGATATCCGAGGTAATTCTTTAAGCAATTAAACATCGTTAATTTTGAATGTAACTTAATTTAATATGCTGATTTGGAATTCATAGATTTATAGTAGAGTTAGCCGAATATGATTAAGTATGGAAATAATGTATTTGAGTTTAATTCGACTGAGTTATAACATTTGAAAGTCCGTATGGACTATATGGAATATCTGGAATTTTCGATATATGAATTGTTTATGAGACAACTTTATAACAGTGATATTCGAGCTTTGAGCCTAGCAAGCTTTTGTGCTGGTGAATTTAATCGGGCTTTATGTCTAGCAGGCCTATTACCGGTGTATAATGTATAAAATAAGACTTTGAGTCTAGCAGACCTTGTGCCGGTGTGTGATACAGGCTTAGGCCTAGCAGTCTTTATGCCAGTGAATTATTATAAGTTTATGCCTAAAAGACTTTATGTTGATGTGGTAATTGAATACGTTAAACGAGCTAAAACGATCAGGTACATGATAGTTGGTTACCTATTTGAAAGTAGGGTGAAATAATTTCTTGATATGTGATGAAAAAGGATAAATGAAGTTTGAATGATGAATATATGTCTATAAATATATATGTATATTGATTATATAAGACAATATGGTTTCAAAATTTGGAAATATGTTGATGATGTATACATGTATATTCGGCCAAGGAGAAATTGCCCCATGAAAGAATATGTTATACATGTATGAAATTAAAAGCTTGAAATTAAATGTGATTACAAATGCATAAGTTGATTTTATTTAATTGGAATGATTAGCAATTGAGATGTTATTATACATTAATTGTTTAATTTCCTTAAAGCTTACTAAGCTAAGTTAGCTTACTTTGTGTGTATATATTTCTCTTTGTTTTATAGATTTTGGAGATCATTACAAACTCAAGGATCGTCAGTAAAGTCAATCTCACTATTGTTTACTCTCGGTGCTTTTGAAAGTTTTAAATTCAAACTTATGGCATGTATAGGCTGGTATAAATGCCATGCGAAAATGGCTAAATTTTCTGTGCTTGATTTCGGTTATGACTTGAAAATGTTTTGGTTATATTACTATGTGATATAAAATGATGTTGTTCATGATAGGTATTTTATGTTTTGGAAATGGTTGATGATCTTGAATGAATATATGAGTGATTTGGCTAAGGTATTTATAGAATATGTTATAAGTGATTGAGGTGGTTGTTTTAAGTCAATGAATTATAATTGTTTCAACGCTTACAAGTTGATTATTATGTTCGAACATGTAATAATTCTTTCATGATATGGCTTTTAATTGATGTGACAATATATATTATTAATATGAAAGTATATATGTTAGTTAAATATTTGCAAATGAAGTAAGGTCATTCGATTATGTGTTAAGAGATATGAATAATTTTGTTTGAGCTGTCTATGGCTTGTTCATTTGCTAAATATGGGTTTATGTTTTGATTAAATGATGTGGTCTAAATATTTTGATGTGTTTGGCATATTCGGTTATGAAATATGTATGTGTATAATTAGATGTGATTATTGCTTGTTGTAATTAGTGAAAGGTGTATCACTTATTGTAGTTAAAACTTGTATATATATAGATTGGTGATTCAGTTTGTTTATTGAAATGGTAAAATTTTTGATAAATATTTGGGTTAACTTGTATATATATGATATATATATTTGATTTGAAATGGAATTATAATGTGAGCATGTTAGTGATTATCTAAAAGCTATGTCTCCTCTGGTAATATCTCGTAACCCATTCCGGCTACAGATATGGGTTAGAGGTATTACACCAATTTTACTGAAAAAGGGTTGTTACTTTTATTTTAGGAAATAGAAAAACAAATATCAGGTTCGATTGAATGAGAAAGCATTGGGTTATAAGCTCAAGAAGTACTTGTAATTGGACCCAATATGGTATATTCCCAAATGTCCATTATGTTAAAGGGGTGGACAACAAACTTACTAAAATTGACTAGGGTTGTTGCCACCTATACTTCAGGTTAAACTATGAATTCATTTCTCTAGTTGAAATAAACTTCTACAATTCAACAAGTGTTCTATCTTCACTCCCTATAAATAGATGGTATCGATAAGATTAACACAAATTTAAGGTATTGCTATTCTACCCAAAAGTAGAGACTTTTATTCTCTAAGAATTAAATACAATTTTGAAAATAAGAATTCTATCGATTTCTATTTGAGAAGAGATTTACTTTTCTAAATTAAAGAAAAGAAAACTATTTCTAGTTATGCATTTGATTTAATTTGTTTGAGCCCACACTCGAAGCAGTTCATGGTATGAGAATAGTGGAGAAGATCTTTGGTTGAAACAAAGGAATCACAAGGACCCTTCTATCTGAAAACAAAGCTATGAATTTGGTCTATGGTTTATTGCTATAATTATCACAAACTGGGCCGATTTTCAAAATTTTTATTATTCATTATGCAATAAAACCATTTTCGAACAGGATCTTTTCCAATAAAAACCACATGAGAACAATTATACAACGTATATTAATGTAATTCATGAATTGTTTTGTTAATTAATCTATTAAAAAAATACAAGTTTACAAACAAATATACTACACTCAAGGCTCTAAATCCAACAAAACAAAGTGAGTGAAATGAAAGCATGGTTAATGATAAAATCATTGTGCATGAAATTGTGAAATTGTTTAGAAAATGCTAAAATGAAAATCATATTTTTAGTTTAAAAGAAATCTCTCATTTCATAATGCATGAGTTCTCGTTAGCTTTCCATATGCACCAATTTTGAACAATATCTTCCACTTATTTTGAGAGATAAAGAACGTGAGAGAATGAGAAATAAGGTGGTAAGCCTAATGACTACTTTCGGGATTAATGAATAGGGAACAATGCCATGTGTTTTAATATTTCTGGTGCTTCAAACCACTTTGAGCTATCTTTTTATTAGAAATCTAAATCTTCCTAAGCCTTATAATGTTACAAGCTTAGAAGGCCTATATGACCTAAACATTTCCTTTATGAGAGCTTATTAAATTGTTCATAACTAGCTTATTGAATGCTTTTGATTCACATTTTGTGTGTACTATGTATGTCACACCCCAAGTCTGGCAAACCTAATACTTCCCATATAGCGAGAAAATAATTTATCTAGCAAAGTCTCATTTGCCCATATATTTCTTTTGGTGCATAGGTGTGGACATATTGTAATTGCCACGTAAGTAAGTGAACATTTTATTTCAAGAAATTTTGTTAGTTAACGAAAAATATAGTCTTAAGCGAAAAGGGGTAAGTATGATTTGGATTATTGCCAAAGGTTAGTATGCCTTATTTTTTCTAAAATACTATGCTAGTTAGGTTGTAAAGTAGCCTAGTTAAAAACCAATTGGATAGACTAGTCTAGTATTTATAATATGGGATTCTCATTTATATTTCCTTAAAAACTATAGACGATTAAGAAGGAAAATTCTAAAATGTGTGACACTTGTTAAGTTCCACTAAGTAGGATGGGTCATATTTTTACGGGTAAGAAGGGTTTTGAGAGAAGTTCTTCTTCCTTGGAGAGACTTTCTGATTCTTTTTATTAAATCCAATGGTATTTTTTCCTCATTAAGCTAGAAGTTAAGGATTCTTCGTTTAATTAGTGATCATTACATCTCTGGGTAAGTATTACAGCTCTATATGTTAGATGTTTTGGTAATAGTGAGTTTGTATATGGTAGGTATAAGGCTTTGCATGGGGGTTCTTAGAGTTTGAGATGATAGTATATTGTATGAAAATGATTATTTAATGAGTTCTTATATTCTGTATGTAGTTGTTGTTGTTGGTACGAGAAAGATATCTAAGTCTGGAGCTTAGAACTACAGTTGGTGAGTGCCAGGTGAGTCTCTACCCTAACTCTCTCTCTCTTAAGTAAAATTTTCAAGTAGATGAAAATAATATATATAGAATATGGTGATATCTGTAATAATTCGTGTGTGAGTATAGTAAAGATGAGATAACTGCTATGTTGATATGTTATCAATTCTGCCGAGAGAAATGTTGTGACATCCCTAATTTGACCCTAGTCGAGATGTGATTTCAGGACCACAAAATCGAGTTATAAAATTTATTAAATATTAAAATTTGCATATCTTTATGTGTGGAAGTGCATGTGTGAAAATTTGAGATTGTTAATTTAGCCTCATGAATGTGAATTTCATTTGATTGACTTAGTTAAGAACTTACGAAAATATGATAGGTGAATATGTAAGGACCAAATAGTATTAAAATAGGGAGGTTTGGGTTTGCATGTCAAAATGCCGAGTTTATATAAAGAGGCCGGCCAAGTAAGGATTTTCTCCACTAAGTTTATATTATTTATAATTAAATATTGGTAAGTAAGTTAAAATAGATGAAAAATAAAGATTAATAAAAGAGAAAATAGAAGAGGGGTGTTCATCTTCTTCTCCACCTTGCCAAAACCGAAACAAAAAGGAAGGAAATAGGGAAGTTTTCATTAAGGAAATTCGGCAACCCTTTTTCTAGTTAGAGGTAAGTTTTGAAATGTTGGTTTTAACTTCCTTTGTAGGTTGAGCTAATTGTTAAAATGTATTTCGGGAATGTCATGAAAAAAAAAATCAAACTTTCATGGTGGTTTGGGCATTGAGCCGTATATCAAGAGGTTAGGAGTAGAGGTTGTTTCATGTTGTATTGAATAAGTAGAGATTATTATGAGGTTGAAATTTTTGGAATTTTAGTTAAGTAATGCTTGGTACATTCGGCCGTAGGGGTTAATGGAATGTTTATTTTATTTGTTAATTTCTTTTATGAGAAATGGGTAATTGTTAAAGCCGAATGAGTTAGGATGGATAGGAGAGTACAAAATTTATGTTATGTCATAATTTAAGTAGTTGATAGAGACATGGAAGAAGGAATAAATTGATATTCTTATGTTTTGAAAGTGAAAGGTCTAATGAAGATATAATAAATTTAAATGCATATTTTAGTTTAAATGTTAAGTAGAATTTGGTTAAAATAGCTTGATATATGTGTGTTTGCCGATAATTTTGTTTATCAAGATAATTGAGTGACCAAATTTTTTAATTTGAAATTTTGTTTGATTAATTAAAATGGGCATTAAGATTTCGAATTCATGAAATAAGAAGTTTATGAGCTTGATAGATTTTAAATGATTGCTAACCGAAAATGAAGTTTGCTTGTGCCGAATGTGATTTTAGTACATGATTTAGGAGTTTAATTTCATTCGATAACTCATACCAAATTGGGAGATAGTATTAAACATTAGTATTATTTGTTAAATAATTGAAGTGAGCTTTGAATGGTTGTTTTGCTTATAATGGCCGAATGTGAACTTAAGTTTTGAATTACAATTGAAGCTTGTTAGTTAGTTGATGATGTCCTTTGATAGCCTTTTTGATATTCGGCCATTGTTAAGGAATTTTGAATTCGTTATAAATTTCTATGTTTTAATTAGCAAATTGAATTATTGAAGGTTGAGCTAATTATATATGTATACGTTTTATATGTACATTAATTTCTTAGTCTATGTTATTCGGCTATAATTGTCATGGTAGAATTTTTTTTTTTAATTTGTAAATTTGTTAATCATTAGCTCAAGAGCATCAAGGACAAAAGTCAGAAAAAGGGAAGGCAAAACTAAGCGAATAGCCGTAGAATTATAGTCGTCGACAACTCTTAAGGTAAGTTTCTAGCATATAAGTTTAGTTATAATGAAGAATGATATGGAATACGGGTAAAGATGGGACTATGAATTGGTGTAATTACCTATAGTAAAATAATAAGAAATAAGTTACTTCTATGAGCCTTAGCCGATTGGTTATTAGAAAAGTGATATTTAAATTATGATTTGTATGTGATAATACGAAGTACTTATATATGATGATATGTTTTAAACTTAAATGGTAAGTTCTTAAGTGTTTGGACTTGGAAATTTAAGAGCAAATTGTAATAATCTGCTTAGGACAGCAGCAGTAGCGTGATTTTTGAAAATCACCATAAATTGTTGGAGTGGAATTAGAGACTGAATAAAATATGTAATCAAAGCTCAATGAGTGTAGTTTCTTATAAAATAAACAGTGCAAGCAAAGGAATTTCCTATAGAGATATATTTAAAATTGTGTGTGACAGTGTCAGAATGAATTTGAAATCCCCTGTTTTGTTTTTAGAAAATCATTATAAATAGTACAAAAATTATTATAAGATAAAATTTATATTCCTAGACTCCTTAATGAGTCTAGTTTCAAATGAACTAAACAAGAACATATTTTGAAATCTGTAAAATGAGAAATTTGATTTCGTAGTGAAGAGTGGTCAGTATAGTCAAATAGTGAAATAGGGGAAACTTGAAGAAAATTCTGGTTTTGATTGGCCAAACCAAAAATTCTGAAAATTTTATGGATAGAAGATATATGAGTCTATTATCGGGGAAATTTATGGCACTTCATTTGGAGTTTTGTAGCTCCAGTTACAAATAATTTAATGATTATTGCTCAAGAAAACAACTTGTAGTGAATCTGTGATTTTGTTGTAAACATTGATGAAACTAATTGAGTTGCTTATAAGCTATTGCTGAATTGATGTACAAGATAAATATATAGGTGTGAGGCCAAAATGGCTAAAATTTAAATGTGTGCAAGTTATCCGAATGGCTATTTTATAAACGTAAGCAATGTATATGTAATATGTGTTGATAGTTTTATAAATTGAAGGTGTAGTGACTTATATGTTGTTTAGCCGAATGGTTGTCATGAGAAGAATGTAAGTCATGTGTGTATTTTCTTATTTAGTTGGAAGTTTATTGAAAGGGATATATATATGTATTAAAGTCGAATGATATTATGACATGAAGTTAAGGTACATGCTATATGCTTATATTCGAATGAGGTTAATGAATTAACTACGATGAAGTATCCGGGCTTAAAGTCCCGCAGGCTTGGTACTGGTAACTGGATTCGGATTTTTTTTTAAACCTAGCATGTGACAGCCCTAAATTGACCCTAGTCGGGAAGTGGTTTCGGGACCACAAAACCGAGTTAAGAAAATAATTAATTGTTATATTCTATGCTTATTATGTGTGTACATGCATATGTGGAAATTTCATTCCCTAATTTTGCCAATTGTATGAGGAATTATTAATTAGGGATCAACATGAGACATGGTGAAATATGATAGGCTAATTTTAAAGGGCTTATTAGTGCATGACAACACAAAGGTGGACTTGCATGTCAAATTTGCCCAATTCCCTTATAGTGGCCGGCCAAGATGGATTGATGATGGGCAATTTATTTGTGAATTAGATTTTATAATAGGAAATTGGGGTTTGGAGACATAAGGAATAATAGAAAGAATGGGAAGAAAACAAAGTCTTAACTTTGTTCTTCTTAGCCGAACCAAGAGGGAGAGAAGGGGGAGCAAACATTCGGCCATTGAAACCTAAGGAAGGTTAGTGAATCAAGTTAGATTTTTTTTGAAATTCTAGTTTGTTTTAGGTTACTCATCATGCTACTTACTTAGCCCATGCCAAAACTTTGAATTTGGATGGTTGAATTGAACATTCGGTTATGGTAGATAAGGAAGGAATTTGATTTTTATCTTTAAGTTTTGATGAAGAAATTGTTGATGAAAGAAGTTGATCTTGTTAAAAACTATAATTTCTAATACTCATGTGTGTAATAGCCGAACCTAGACCTTGCTTAATGCCTTGAGCAAATGCCGATTTGGTGTTTTGAAATGGATGAATTAGGTGCTTGATTTCCTAAAGGTTCGGCATAGTACATGATATTTTGTTAGTATGCTTTCGAAGAATTTGAGTAGTGTTATGTATAAGTAAGATTATTACGTACGGTCTTGGCGGTATATATGTACAATCGATCAATAGGCATTAAAAGGCTAAATGTGTGAATTTAAGGTATAAGAACCTATAGGTAATTACATAGATAATGTTGGAAATTAATGTAGTGTATTCGGCCATGTAGAGTATATCCTAGAGATATTATGTTTAATTCTCTATAATCGGCTAAATGAGTGATAATGGGTTATAATGTTGAATGGAATTATATGTATAAGTGGTTAGTAAAGTGATTAAACTACCGAATTTAATTAGTAAATGTGTTCTAAGCTTGATGAATTTTGAGATGCGATTGGGAGTAAATTTGTCATGAGCATACTTTGTTAATAATAAATATGATAAATGTATATATATATAGCTGAATGTGATATGTGTGAATTATATGTTAAATCAAGGCTTGGTAAGCTAGCTATTAAGGTGAAATGCTAATGTTAGTATTTGATTTGGTAATAATCTGTTTGGGGACAGCAGCAGTAAGGTGATTTTGGAAAATCGCCATAAATTGTAGGAGTTGAATTAGAAGCTGAGTGAATTATGTCATTAAAGCTTGAAGAGTCTATTTTCTTACAAAAGAAACTATAAAAACAAAAGAGTTACCGATCTTGAGATATTTGAAGTATTGTGGGGCTGAGTCATAATGACTGCTGGATTCCCTGTTCTGTTTTTAGAAAATCATTATAAATTTTACAAAAATGATTATAAGATAAAATTTATATGCTTAGACTCCTTAATGAGTCTAGTTTCTAATGAGATCAAATACAACACATTTTGAATTCTGTAGAGTGAGAAATTGGATTCGTAGTGAAGAGTGGTCAGAATAGTCAAACAGTGAACAGGGGAAACTTTAAGAAATATCTGGTATTGATTGGCCAAGCCTAAAATTCTGAAAATTTTATGGATGGAAGATATACGAGTCTATATTCAGGGAAAATTAACGGCAAGTGATTTGGAGTTTAGTAGCTCCAGTTATAAGTAATTTAGTAACTACTGCTCAGGAAAACAGCTCGTAGTGAATATGTGATTTTGTTGTAAACATTAATGAAAGTTTGCCGATGAATTATTTATTGATTAATATAAAGCTTGCTATAATCTATGTGTGTGAAAGTCGGATCAATATATATAATATTATTCTGAAAGTAATACTTGAATAGTCGATTAATGACTATTTTAAATTTTGTTGAACTTAAGCTCAAGAGCAAAGGGGAACTAGATCCGATAAAGGGAAGGAAAAAGTAATTGAATAGCCGTTGAAGTCGTTCGACGACATTTGAGGTAAGTCTTCGAGTAATGACCCTACTTGAATTATATTGAAATGAATAGTCATACTATGACGGATAGTCGAATGTGCTTAGAGACTATGTTATAAAGCCAATTGAAATTATGCTCTTTGTGTGCGGCTACTGAGCCGAAATTTGAAAGGTTTAATAAATGTTTTGTGTTTGAGCCTTAGTAACGAAGAAATGAAATGGATGTGTTATGATTATTGATATATGTGTGCATGAGCATTGGAATATATCCGGGCTAAGACCCGAAGGCAATTATGCGAGTTGATATATCCGGGCTAAGACCCGAAGGCAATTATGCGAGTTAATATATCCGGGCTAAGACCCGAAGGCAATTATGCGAGTTGATATATCCGGGCTAAGACCCGAAGGCAATTATGCGAGTTAATATGTCCGGGCTATGACCCGAAGGCAATTATGCGAGATGATATATCCGGGCTAAGACCCGAAGGCAATTATGCAAGTTGATATGTCCGGGTTAAGACCCGAAGGCAAAGGTGTTTGCGGTTGTATTCGGTTAAATACCGAAGAAACTTGGGTTTGAATGTGAGCGTTTTGTGCTGTAACTAATTCAATAAATATGCTCGACCAACCCGAACGATAAGGTGTGTTGCATGTGCATTGGAAAAGTCGATTCGTTTTAAATAGTATTCGTGCGATCGGCTAACGAATTTTCGGCTTTTAGAAAGGTTGATACTTTGTGTATATATGTTGATGGAGTGTGAAGTAAGTATGATTATGAGAATGTGTGTTAATAAAGTGACTTAGTTAGTTATGTGAATGTAATACTGTAGTCAAAGCCGATTTCATTACTTGAGACTTACTAAGCTTAAAATGCTTACCCGGTTGCTTTGGCTCTCTGTTTTATAGATTTTGTTCGTTAGCTATCGGATTCGGGATCAGCGAAGTCGAAGTCATCTACACTATCAAGCTCTTTTGGTACTCTTTTAGTTGAACTCTGGATATGGCATGTATAGGACTACCCCCTGTTGTTTAAGTTCTCTTGTGATGTATGTGTGTAAAGCCATGCGAAAATGGCTTGTACATGTGGAGTATGGCATTAGACCATTTGTGTTTATGTATGTATATATATGGTTTCACGATGTGACTATGGATTGAAATGGAAGTGTTGGGCTAATGATCAGCCATTGGAATGGCTAAATATGATCACATGTGGACCTATGTATGGCAAAACCCTAGTTGGTCCATGGTAACCACAAAATAGGTAAAGTTTATCTTGAAAACAGATTTTGACAGCAACAGTGGTGTAGAATTGAAAAATCACATAAATTCATAGGAGTGGAATTAAATAGTGAATAAATTATGTAATCGAACCTTGATGAATCTACTTTCATATGGAAGTAACGAAACAATTATAGGAACAGTACAGAAAGAGATATTCGGGTTCTTGTGGAACAGGGCCAGAACAGTTTCTGGATTCACTGTTCCGCCTTTGGAAATTCACTATAAATTGACCAGAGATAATTAGGGGTCATACCATATATGTATGGATTCCTCTCTGAGTCTAGTTTCCATAGAAACAAACGGCATTAGTATTGAAGCCCTGTGCAGAGAGATATCCCAGTCGTAATGGGAAAAGGTCAGTGTAGTCGACCCCTGTAACATGAGAGACTTTGACTAATAAACTGTACTAATTGGCCCGACCAAAAATTATAGAAAAAAATATATAGGTGGGGACATGAGTCTAGTTTCAGGGAAAAATCACAAAACTGATTTTCGAGTTGTGAAACTCAAGATATGATTTTTGAAGCGACTAGTACTCAGACTGGGCAGTGTCTGGAAAAATTTTTAAAAGTCTGTCAACACCTCGTATTCGACTCCGGCGACGGTCTCGGGTTCGGGGTGTTACATAGCAGGCTATGGCTAAGTGCTTTGAATTATTTTAAACCGAAGACCATTTGTATATCTTTAAGATAAGGATTTAATTAGTTTCATAAAAAATTTACTAATTTGAGTTGTATTCGGCAGGATGTGCAAATACAAGGTATGGATTGCGTTTGGTCATTTATGTATATGTGATAAGGAATATGTTTGGTCCTTTATATACATATACAAAACTTTAATACTTGTCATGATTTGATTATTTGAAATATTAATGTGAATATGAACTAAAGAACTAAGCTCCTAAATACATATATACATTTATGTATGTCCACGAAATGAGTGCATATGATTAAGTGGTTAGAGGTATTGAAAGATTGAATTGGTAATTGGTAACTATGGAAACGGTAAGTGTACAAAGGTTAAGTATATGGTAAGTGACAGTTACTTGCTATGTGAACTCGATTTCGTTTGTATTACAAATGTACTTGGGGAATCACTTACTCTGTTGTTATGTTTCTCTGTTTTATAGATTATCAAATTTGGCCTTTGCTCGGGGATCGTCAATAACTCGTCACACTATCACTATCCACTGTTTGGTACTGCTATATTTTGGATTATCTTATGGCATGTATAGAATAGACTAGTGGCGGAAGAATATTTTGGTTAATGTATATAAGCCATGCGAAAATGGCATCTTTTGAATGTTTACTTAGAGAAGTTTAAATTTTATCCCTGGTTGTGCTTAGTACTTATTTAAATGAATGACCTTTATTTCAAGAAAAAGTTCAAAATTTTACTGATCTGACATGAGTTACAAGTCCGGTAATGCCCCTTACCTATTCCGACGACGGTTACGGGATAGGGGTGTTAAAAATGTTGATTGATAAGTATGAAAGTAAAGTTTAAGATAAGAAAAGTATGAGTTAGTCTGGAATGCAAATAAATTCAAATAAGTAAATGATAAGAAATGTCCTTTTGTGAAGCCACTGGTAGGGCAGTTATATTGCTAAACAAATTGGCAGATCACTATATGAAAACAAGTGTAAGACCATGAGGTTGTACCTATGGCATCTTGATAGGATTTGGAAACACTCATGATGTAGCCTCTATTAAGAGGAAGATTGGACTGGCAGATCATGATACATGAATGTGTATAAGACCATGTGGTTAAGACCCATGGCAAGATATGTTTGCATGCATGTTCATGGTGTAGCCTTCAATGTTATGTAAATTGAATGGGTAGATCACAATACATGAAATTATGTATAATTCCATGAGGAAGAAAACCATATCACCTTTTGTGAAAGTCTACTAGGACAGTAAACACATGATTTTGTAGGATGCCCTTGTGGTGGCATAATATGATAAATCGATTTGGTAAAATGTACTTATCTGCCCTTATGGAAAGTCTAGGTAAATCTTGATTGTTCTGTAATAAGTATCGCTAAGATAAGGTTATGATATGTCTGAGGTTATTTTGATGGAATTAGATCGTAAAGTAATTGGATAAGTTTTTAAGGAAGTTCTTGAAGAAAAGTGTGTATCTAAATGCTAATGAGGGTATCCATCATGATATTCTGTTAGTGTTGAATTTTGTCGTACTTGCATTTGATAAACATAATAAATTATTTATTTGAATTTGTTTGTGTTGTATAGTGCTAAAATTTGAGTTTTTTTGAGTATTCGGTATACGCCATATTTGAACAGTATCATGTCTTCTTATGAAATCTTATGGAAACCAAATCATTGTATTTCCTGAGTATTTAGGGTTCCAAAATAGAGTGATGCATATTTCATCTAAATGATATGTGTAGTACATTGCCAGTGTGAGTTTTTATGACATGAAACCAAAGTATGATTCGATTGGTAATTTGATGGTATTCAAATATGAATGAGTATCTCCTAAATGTGTATTTATCCACCAGCGATAAGCATCTGTGAGCAACTATTCTGGAATGAATGCATGTGTGAAGAGTTGGTCTATCTAAAGTGGGCTCTGAAGATATCTTCTTTTGAATAGTACATTGGTAATTAAGAGTGTGAAATTTGGAGTGTAAGTGTATGACAAAACTATAAGTAGCTGCCCGAAATATAAGTAATTGGTTCAGAAGGGTAGTTGGTGTACAAATGTTCTTCAAACAAGATAAAGTATCTGCCAAGGTATTTTTGGGATAAAGCTCACTAAGTCCTCTTGAACTTATAATGCTTGTTGTTATTTTCAGCTGTATAGGAAGAGATTGATCCAAGAGGGACAATGCAAGGAGTGTGCCAAAGTATCAGTGAAGTGGGTTATTATGCATATAGTGAAAAAGTGGCGTAGTTAGGGTTACGCCCTAACAGTGTGTCTATAATAAACTTTTATATTGTATATGTTGTAAAGAGTTCGATGTAATGATTTATTTTGTAATACTTTCCCTTGTTCTTAGATATTAAGTATGTGGATTAAATAATAAGAAAAATGTTTTCATTAATAATTTAACATTAATTGTTTCAATAATTCTGATAAGTATTGTGTAGTAATACCCGAGATTTGGACCCGTGAATTGGGTCAGGTTCAGGTGACCGCCTCCGGACATACTAACATCCAAAGTGTGAATATTGTGGTAAAAAGATATATATATGAGGCGATATTTGCCAGTATACAGGTCAAATCGTAATAAAGTTACAACATAGTAGGTGAGTACTCCAAGGATCATACCCAAGGGAGGCTAGTGCTTGATCAATTTGAATCTAAACTCCAAAAGATCTAATCAATACTTGAAATAAGTTATAGTATGACAATATAAATAAAAGGATTTTTTAAAATTTTTATAATAATAAAATATAATATAGTAAATAAATAGATATCAAGAGATTGAAAAACTAAAATTAACCAAATCTGGCTATGGGTGGTTAGCTCACTTTGGTACTCTTCATCAACTATCACTTCACGTTCCTTGCAATCAACTAGTCGCTATCCCAGCAGGATCATCAAATCTTCCACTAAAATAATGAGTCGACAGGGACTACTTACCTTATGACCTCACAGTCCAGACTAGCTTAGGGTGAAGGTGTTCACGAATAGGCCATACCAATTTTGGGTTAATTTTTACCTTGATGACTTCCTAGGGTTCTCAAGCCTAGGGTTTACGTTCTTCCTTTCAGAAACAGCTAATCTATTGAGTAACCCTATAAAGTAGTTAATGAATCATACATCCACTCGCTAATCCCCCATAGAAGGATTAGTTCCTCATTGTTATAAAGATCAAACATGATAAATGAATCAAAAGAATAGAGTTTAAGAAAAAGCCTAATTTGTATTAAGAATGAATGTGAATCCACAAATTTTGATTGTCTCTACAAATCAAATCTCTCGAGCTAAAAAAAGAACAAAATGAAAGTAAACCTAAAGCCGAAGAAAAGAGAAAAGCTAAACTAAATTTAATAGAGAATTTATAAGCTAAGTAATTGGTGTCCATAATGTGTGACAAATGAGCCTATTTATAGATTTCAAGTTGTCATTGTCCTTAACCCTAGGTTAGCTGACGTTCCCAAGCTTTAAGTTTGATTCTGTGGACTAAAACACCCCCTAGCTCGTGTTAACTCCTATCCAGAGTCGATGCTGTGACACATCAGGACATGTGTCGTACCATAAGACCTCTTCAAAATGTCTTCAGGGGTATGTCGTGACACTCTTCAACTATGCTCTGACGTCAAAGGTAGTCTCGGGATTTTTAAATTACGCTCCCTATGTTGTGACATCAAACCCTCCATGTTGGGACTTAGTGACAAGTATCAGTTTAGCATGCCTTCTAATAGTCTCTTTCACATTTCCAAAGTTCATTAGTGTGACAACCTGTTTTTAGTGAAATCAAAATAGTGGTTTCTAGACAAAAAATCTGATGAGTACATTATTATTGTTATTTTATTTTAATGTCTATGGGATGGTAGTAAGGTTGTATGAAAATTTTGTTAAGAAATTTTGACATTTCAATGATTAATTAACTGAAAAGGGTTAAATCGTAAAAGGTGCAAAAGTTGAGTTCTATTTGTTAAAATGGTCAAATGGCTATGAAATTCAAAAGTGAGTGGACTTAGATGGTAATTAGACCATTCAAATAGTTAGTGGACTTTTAAGGACACAAATTAAGTGATTTTTAAGTTAAAATGTAAGGTTAATAAAGTAGTTTAGTTAATAAGTAAAATAAGTAAAACCCATTGTATTTTCTTCTTCAAAGTTTCTTCCACCGAAAATCAAGAGAAAAAATAGCCATATCTAGGGTTTGGAGTTTTAGCAGCTACCATGGCTTGCATGTAAGTGATTTTGATGTTGTTTTTAGTGATTTCTATGATTTTAAAGTTGTTGCAGCTTAA
The DNA here is from genome assembly GCF_007990345.1 of Gossypium hirsutum. Taxonomy (NCBI): domain Eukaryota; kingdom Viridiplantae; phylum Streptophyta; class Magnoliopsida; order Malvales; family Malvaceae; genus Gossypium; species Gossypium hirsutum. The sequence continues at coordinate 80,585,675 of NC_053434.1, read as the reverse complement.
TATAGCTAGCCCGGGGATCAATTTGCAAAAATGTTAAAGATTTAGGGTTGTTTCATGAATGCTCTTGGTGATTCGTGATGTTTAATGGTAGATTACGAGTCCATGTTGATAAATAAACAAGTTTCGTAAAGTGATTTTATATGAAAATCGTATTTAGGGACTTATTTGTAAAAATACTAAAAGTTAATGGTAAATTTGTGAAATAATGATTTGTATGGATTGATTTAGGTCCCTAGAGAATCCAGCTAGCATAAGAAGAGGATTAAAATGTTAAAATTTCAATTCATGAGATTAAGGACTAAATTGTCAAAAGTTAAAATGTTCAGGGAAAATAGTACTTTTGCAAAAAAAACTATGAAATGTGGAGTAAATTGAATGTTAGAGATATTAAATGAATTAAATTTGTCTATTTAGATCAAGATAGACCACGTACAGATCTAGATCGGGGAAAAGCTAAAGCCTCGGATTAGTCAATTTCATTTTTACGCCCTAGTCGTTAAGATAAGTTTGTATAAACGAATTACTATGTGTATATTGTTAATTATATGTTAAGAAATGTTTATAGGCTCAACCAATTTGTACTAATGGTGAAAAAATATTGGTCAGCTTTTCGGCTCTGGATGTGTTTCAAGAAATGCCTTAGGTCATCCCTTAAATATCACAATGTGCACAAATTTAATCAACGAAACAAACTCAAACTCAATCATTTATCATTCATTCTAGCATGCTCGTTTCTTTGTATTTTCTATCTCACTAGGTACAGTTGATTACTTAATGCCTATTTATAGTGTAACATATAGAACTTAGTAATCTAATAATCTAAAATCTAAAATCACTTATAATCATGCAAAATTTATTTGTAAACACAAGCAACATATGTATATGCTCTTAATCAATCATTTGTATTTCTGCAAGCTCAAGCACACAATTGGCAAGAAAAATTGAAAGAAAAACATAAAAATTTAGACAAATTTTCTATGTTACCACCCACACTTTAGATAAAATATTATCCTCAATGTATAGCCTGTAAAAAGATAAGGAAATAAGTTATTCGATTGATCATGGTTGTTCCATACACTATTGGTGGGTGCTTCCTTCGTTATTCGTTGAATGATCAAGAATTTTATGCCTCCTTTATATGGGGTTCCTACATAAAAGTCTTAGAGAAAATAAGAAACTAATTGTCTATTATTATTCCTAACTACTCGAAAATAAATTAAAATCATCCAATAAAAATTAATACAATCCTCTCTAAAATAGAAAAAATTAGAATTTAATCCTCCTCCAAATCATCGAGGGGAAGGGAACACCTCTGCTCCATAAGTGCCTTCCCCTTACCTGAGCTGTATTTTTTATAGGAGCTCCTACCTTTGGAATGTATTTGTTAGGACAGGGCTATGAATGATAGGCCATTTTGGTGTTGAATATTACGACAGAAATGTCGCTTCATACTCGTCCTCTATCCCAGGGTACTGTTGTGCGCTTTCATCATCCTCAGAGTTTCCGCCTCATCATCATCACATCTGTCATGATGAGTGTGACACCCCTAAACTGCATCCGTCGTCGGATTAAGGTTACGAGGTATTACCAGTCAAAACGCAAATTCAAACGAACACATGCAAACACTTGCATAATTATATATATTTATTTTTTTATACTCAACTAATTTATGACAAATTAATAACTCAAGTCATAAGCAAAACTCACAAACATTATATATTAACATATACTTCCAATGTAAACTCAAACCAAAAACCATATATATATAATCATTGACATTATATTTAATCATAGTTCTCATAAATGTGAATATAATACCTAACTAATAATCAATTATTTTTCATGTCTCTTAATAGTCTTTATTCTAAGATACCTATTAACTTAGTTGAAACTTTACTAATACATATAAAACATAATTAGTCAACTTAGCTAAAGGTAGCATGACATTTTTAATTTATTCAGCATATATATATATTAAAACATCAAGACATATTTAAATAAACTTTATAATAAGTTGCATTTATGGATTATCACTCACCCAACATGTATCAATTAATAAGTTCCATACAACCCATAATAAATCCAATTGAAATCATGTTACAAACTTTATTAAACAATCTCCTATATAAATTAAATACACTATACTCTGATCGAACACGCTATTAATGCACATGCACATAATACACAAATTTCTCTAAAGTAAAGGTCACGTTTACCATTAAATATATATATACCAAGATGATCGACCAATTTAATCATTAAAAAATACTTACAATTCATACCACTTATCAACCGAACCAATCAAGCTAATATACCTTTAACCATCATTTAACTATATCACATTACATGTTTCCAACTAATTACTATTCTAACCTATTTGTTTAGTCAAACACATCACTCACATATAATGAACATAATCTCTAAGTTGAGCTAATTTCACAACCGAATACACATTATAACTAACAATACCATCACACCAAATTTCCAAGCATATAACACCTAATTCATATATCATGCATTTTATAACATATATCATGATAGCCAAAATAGATTAAACCATGACCAAAAATAACCAAGTCTAAGCTTAGAGATTAAGCCATTTTCACATGGCTTTATTTATACATAACCAAAATTCAACATTTCATAACACTTTCCAGCCTATACATGCCATAGTTTCAAAATGGAACTTATTAAATACTGAAGGTGATCGATAGTGTGATAGACTTTGCTAACGATCCCTAAGCTTGTTACTTGAATCCAAAATCTATAAAACAGAGACAAATATTCACACAGGAAGCTTTTATAGCTGTAAGTCATAAGCAATTAAACAACTTAATATTTTAATTAACTTTTTTTAAGCTAAACTGAATTACATTATCATTATCAAAGCTCAACATTAAACCTACAAATAAGATAAAATAATACATTTCCATATATCATTTTTACCTTGGCCGAATACTCACCTAAATTAATCAATCAAATGTCATTCAACTTTAAAGCCGAAATGTCATTATATAATCAAGCATACCTATTCACATTTAAATAAGCTCAAGAATCATAATATGACATTTTGCACACACACTTCTTATTTGGCCGAATATACATAGTCACACGCATATATATATACATAGTTAAAAAATCACTTTAATAATACTTAAGTTATTTATCAACAAAATCAAATTCACATGCCATATTCGCATATAATCATTATTAGTATCCCATACAATTTGTAACATATATCAAATAACTGACTTACCTTATTTCAATAGATGACAAACTATTTCATACTTGGTCTTTATGCTCATATTTCATATTTATTCACAACTTATCGTTGCCCGATGAACCATTCGGAATTGGATAGGGCACTCGAATAATCACACATATCGTACAATGCCAACGTCCCAAACGTGGTCTTACATGTAGCCACATATCGATGCCACTGTCCCAGACAGGGTCTTACTCACACACATATATCAGAGTCACATATCGATGCCATGGTCTTACTCGCACACATATATTGGAATCCTATGTCATGACATATGTATCCTAACTATTCCTAAGGTTCATACGGGGCTTTCGGACATCGTAACTCAATCGAAACTAATGCATGAATATGGTTACCAAGCTTATACACATTCGACAATAGCATATATAAATTCGTATATTTTATTTTAGCATATATACTTAGCATTGAATTAAAATTAAATACGTCTATTTGCTTATAAACTTACCACGGACTATATAAAATGGAACGGGACGGCTAGTCGACAACTTTTGTTTTCCCCCGATCCAAATCTGATTTCTTTGGTTCTTGATTTAAACACATTCAAATTAAGTTCATTCAAACATATTTTCATTCAATTTGGTCCAAAAACACATAAATAGGTAAATTACCATTTTACTCCTGATATTTACACTTTTTACAATTTAGTCCCTATTGCACAAAACTCAAAATATGCAAAATTTCAACATACCAATGTTGGGCCGGATTTTACCATACTCATACAAATCCATATATTTCATTTATTTCACATTTTAGTCCCTTAAATTATTTTTTTGTAATTTAGTCCTAATTACTAAAAATCATCAAAAACTCCAATACAAAACATGTTAATCTAAAACATATCTTTTATATTTCATCATCAAACAACAAAAATCACAAGCTCTCAACAATGGAATAATTTAAAATATTCACCAAAATAAAAAATTTAAGCATGGGTTTTGTAGTACTCGAAGCAACGATTTCAAAAACGTAAAAATTATCAAAAATCGAGTTAAACTCATAACTTAATCAAGCTTGAATGTAACCAAATCCTAGCTTCTTTTTTCTTTTTCTTTCTTTTTTAAGTTTCGGCCAAGTGAGAATAATATGAAAATCTTATTATAATTTAGTATATTATAACATATAATGACATTTTATTTAATTACTTATATAACCTTACTTATTAAATTATAAAACCATTATAACTATGGCCATTATCGTCCACTTTACTTAAAATGGGCTATCCACACATACCCTCTACAAGCATCAACCAAAGCATAATTCATGACTAATTGGCAACCAAAACCATACCCAAACATACATAGCTCTATCCATAATATCACTAATCAATTTCATATTGAATTTCCTATCAAAGCATACCCGTTTCATGTACTAATATCATACCAATCCATTTGTCTCAAACATCATTTAATCAAACTCAAAATCATATCAAAACCTTACCATTTCAACTACCAAATCATACCAAGATTGCCATTCACACAAGACCATATATATACATCAAATATAACATTTTTTCATCACATAGTCTATACCAAAACCAATTCCATAGAGTCAATTATAATCATGCCATATCACATGGCAAGAAATACACTTAACACATATTATAATATCACTAGCCTATGCATGTCATACATTAATATTTACAACTTCAAAAGTACCAAAATATTGTTCTATAGTGTGACGACGATCCTTGACGATCCTCGAGCTCACGGTAGCTTTGATAATCTATAAAGCAATGAAAAACACACACAAAGTAAGCTTTCTAATGCTTAGTAAGGCATATACAAATAAACTTAACACATAAGATAAATATAAGCTAATTTGTCCATGGAATCCATAGCAATCATATACACAAGTTTCATAATTCACATCTAACTCACTTGTTCTTAATACACTTGCATTTAACCACCATTCATTCTTATGAAATTCACATGTCATCATTTATAAACATGCCCACCTTTCATTCTTGAATAACAAATACATTTCATACGTACTTGAACCGGATACTCATTCACATTTTTTTTCCATTCTCAATATTGCCTGTTGAACCATTCAAAATCGATAAGGATACTCGAAAAGCTCATAAACTCGTACAATGCCGTATCCCAGATATGGTCTTACATGTTATTAAATATCGATGCCACTGTCCCAAACAGGGTCTTACATGAAATCATATACGATGCCAATGTTCCAGACATAGTCTTACAGGATATCACATCTCGGAATCCTAATGTCATGACAGTCATATCCTATACTATTCCTATGCTTCGTACGAGACTTTCAAATATCGTACCTTCATCTATTCTTGCCCGTATTTGCTCGTTCCACATTCATGTCAATTCAATGACTAATAATCAATTGTAAATCAATTTAAAGGCATTCATTTGTATATGAACTTACCTCGTACGGTGACGAACGGACCGAAATGACTAATTGGCAACTTTTGATTTACCCAAATCCAAATCCGATTTCCTCTTTTCTTGATCTAAAATAAAAACAAGAGCCGAACCCTAAAGCTTGAAAAAAATAGCTTCTTTTCCTTCTTCACTTTTGGCAAAAACAAGTTGATAACATTCATCTTTAATTTGTTATATTTAATCTCTAATTTATGCATAATTTACTAGTTTACGCTTGGTTTTTTAACTTATAATTCACTTAATGGTTGTCCATAAATGTCCATGCATATTTGTAATGGTTAAATTACATTATAAGGACCCCACATTATAAAATCCATAACAATGTAGTACTTTAACAAATAGCTAGCCACTTTTACATTTTAGCGATTAAATCCTTTTATAAAATCGAGCACACAAATGATAAAATTTTCCACATATCACATATCATGTTGTAAACACAGAAAAAAATATTAAAATATTTTTCTAACTCAGATTTGTGGTCCCGAAAGTGCTGTTTCGACTAGGGTCTAAACTGGGCTGTTACAACTCTCCCTTCTTAGGGATTTTCGTCCCCAAAAATCTTACTAGTGAATAGGTTTGGGTAACGTTCTCTCATAGCATCCTCGGGCTCCCATTTAGCTTTTTCAATCTTGTGTCGATGCCATAAGACTTTCACTAAAGATATTTTCTTATTTCTCAATTCTTTAACCTCACGATCTAAAATTTGGATCGGTTTCTCTTCATATGTCATATCAGACTTAATTTCAATCTACAACGGAGAGATCACATGCGAAGGATCAAATCGATAATGTCGAAGCATGGATACATGAAATACATTATTAATCTTTTCTACCTCAAATGGCAACAACAATCTGAAAGAAACGCTCAACGACCGAATCAGAGCATTTTCTTCCATGGTGAGACTTTCAAAAACACTTTGTCTCCAATCTAAAACTCAATATCTTTTCGTTTCAAATCTGCATACTTTCAAACTATCGCGAATCACTTTCACTTTCTGTTCAGTTTCTTTGATCAAATCAACCCCGTGTATCTTGTTCTCACTGAGCTCAGTCCATTACAAAGGTTTTTGGCATTTGAAACCATACAAAGCTTTGTAAGATGCCATTTTTATACTTGATTGAAAGCTATTATTATACACAAATTCAATCAATGGCAAGTATCGTTCCCACGTACCTTCGAACTTAAGAATGCAAGATCTCAACATATCCTCGAGTATTTGAACAATCCTCTCGGATTGACCATCTATTTGCGAATGAAAAGCAATACTGAAATGTAGCTTCGTACCTAATGCATCTTGCAGCTTCTTCCAAAATCGCGATGTGAATCTCGAATCTCTATCTGAAATAATAGAAATAGGTACTCCCTACAATCTCACAACCTCAGAGATATACAACTCAACAAGCTTATCGAGTGAATAATCCGTGCGTACTAGAATGAAATGGGTAAATTTAGTTAGTCTATCAACCACTACCCAGACCGCATATTTCTTACTTGGTGACAGAGGCAAACACAAAACAAAATCCATCGTAATTCTATCCCATTTCCACTCAGGAATCATAATCGGCTGTAGTAACCCAGAAAGTACCTGATGCTCAGCTTTGACTTACTAACAGATTAAACACTTCAAAACAAATTCAGAGATATCACACTTCATACCAGGCCACAAATAAAATAGTTTCAGATCATTGTACATTTTCGTACTTCCTGGGTGAATCGATAACCAACTACTGCGAGCTTCATTTAAAATCATTTGAATTAATTCTAAATTTCTCAAAACACAAATTCGGTCTCTGAACCTCAAATAACCCTCAGTGTTTATTCAAAATTCTAAATCAGCAATCAACTCACATTGAGCCCGTTTTGCTAACAATTCATTATTAATTTTCTAAGCTTCGCAAATATGCTGCATAAATAACGGTTTCACTTTCAACTTTACTACAATTGAGTTGTCATCAGATAAAGCCAAATGCGTATTCATCACACAAAGAGCAAACAAAGATTTTTGACTTAAAGCATCAGCAACAATATTGGCCTTTCCTGGATGGTAGTCAATCATTAGCTCGTAATCTTTTAACAACTCTATCCATCTTCGCTGTCGTAGATTCAGATCTTTCTGAGTCATCAAATACTTTAAGCTTTTGTGATCAAAATAAATGCGACATTTCTCACTGAATAGATAGTGGGGCCAAATCTTCAACTCAAAAACAAAAGCTACCAATTCCAATCTTCAAGCATCGACCTATGATGCAGGAAAAAGGTTTTAACTTGAAGAGTCATGATTTGACGGTTGTTCCTCTATCGATTAGAAAGAAAATCAATGCTCTCAAGTGGGAATGATTTTGTGATGCTCGTTCACTTCCCGATGATGAACTAGTTCTAAAATTCTATGCTAGTTTGACTATGCAAGATGCTACTGAGGTCATCGTTCAAAAGAAAAAAGTACCTCTTACGTCTGAGACCATCAGTGATTTGTTTAACTTACCTAATATTGAAGAAGATGAGTACTACCCTGATGAACAATATTAATTGGGATTTTTTTTCAACAAGTGCTTGATGTTTTGACAAATCCGGTATCCCAATGGATTATAAGAAAGTATGGAAGCCATTCTTGCAAATGGGAATATCTAAAACCAGTAGCAAAGCTATGGTTTTATTTCGTTCACTATAATTTTATGCCTATCTCACATAGTTCCAGCATCTCAACGGAACAGATGCTTTTATTATATGCAATCTTGATAGAAAAGTCCATTAATTTTGGGAAAAATGCTCAAGGAGATTCATGATTGTTCTAAAAAAAAGATAGGAAGTGCTTATTTTCCATCATTAATCACTTACTTTGCTTTAAGGCCCATGTTAAAACACAAATAAATCTAAAGGGCCAATATTTTCAACAGTGTATTACAAATTATGATCTTGAAAGGTTAGTAGAGAAGGTGCATGAGCTAAATCAAGGCGAGAAAGAAGAGCCAACTGAGCCAGATACCAAGGAGTCAACAAATGAAACTGAAACTGAAGCTAATTCAGTTACAGACACTGAAGAAGAAGAATTGACAATGAACCAAACAGTCCTAAACCAGTTGAAGGATCTGTAACCCGTGAACCAAAGGTTGAGCCAAAAAAAGAAACAGTCAAGCTAAGTGTTGAACCTAAATCTACAGCTCCAATGCCGACTTCTGCAAGTGCTTCAAAGAAATCAGAGTTGTCAATTATGATGGATATGTGCAAGTTCATACAAATCAACAACAAACTTACTAGAAATATGCAAAAATTAGAGATGACTCAATTCTAAATACTTTTAAGAATATCTCTAATAATTTTGTTCCTGAGTTCCCAGATGCTACCTTTGAGACATGGACAGAAGATATTGACTATGCAAGTAGAGATGGAGTTGAAAAAGACAAGGGGAATGAGTCAGAAAAATAAAAGGGGGGATTATTGTCTTGTTATTCATTTAATTAATTTTAGGTCTTTAGGAATTTATTTTTTTCATAATTAGAATTTAATATCTACAGAATAAAGTATAACAAGCATGAATAAACTTAACACTTCTTTAGAAAGAAAAAGACTAAGTGATGTGGTAATAGGAATGAACATGTCTAAGATTGGGTTATTAAGAAAGACTTGGTATTTAAGCAGTCTTAATAACTCACTTCTCTTTCTTTACAACTCTACCTGGTGTTCAATTTTCATTCATTACTTTGTTCTTGCAATGAGAACATTGCTTCTTTTTAAAAACGGTAAGACAAATAAATTACTCAAATTTTTAAAATTTTCAAGTATGTTTCAATCATTTCTTTCATAAGTATGTTTTAATAAATGAATGTTTAGAGACATTTTTTTCTTAATGAGATAGTTTGTATACAAGTATGAATGATGATTTCATCTAAGTGAAAGTATGTTATCATGAAGACTGGAATGCTTGTATGATCTTAGCCATAGTAATGTTTGCCATGAAAACTTAGTTTCTCTTGAGATTAGACATGCATGAAGAATTATATCTTTAGAATTGACTTAGTAACTTTCTTGAGGTGAAATCCTAGAGAACATAAAATCTATAATGATATAGGCATTATTTCTTTGGATCGTTTGAGCCTTCTCAAGCCAACTCTATGATATTAGACCTTTGAAACTGTAATTTTGAGCTTAAAGGCTTGCTTATTGCAATGAACCTACATTATAATCCACATTACCATCTTTTTAAGTTATCCTAATTTTGTGCACCCATCTTAACTAAAGTTGTCTTGGTAATCAACATTTGAGGAAATTTTCAAAAAGATGTATGTGCTCATGCTTTAAGAAAAAAGAATGAGATGGAGGAAGAGCGAAGAAAAGTTTGCTCAGTCTCCAAAAAGAAAAATGTATGAGCTTGAGTTCAAAATAAGTTTGGGGGTGTTACAAAGGTTTACTTAAAGAAAAATGTTGTATTCCAAGAAATCCAAGATGAAGTTAAAGGTTAAGATTTTGCAACCAAAATGTCTCATCTCTTAAAATCTCTACCTTTAACCAAGCTCCATTACGACCTTATAAAAGACCTGTTGATTTGATGATTATGTCACCTACATTAGTGGAGAAAAAGTACTAATTTCAACATATGAGGATCATAAATAAGCCTTACGATTGTTTGGTTGATTGAAGAATGTTATCTGTGGCTATGACATACATACAAACTATGATTCATGTTGGCATATTTTGAAACTTAGTAAGAAACTCTAAAAAAGTTTCCATATGAATTACTTGTTAACAAAGAAGAACTTACGAGCGTGCGAGCACTCTTGAGATAGTTTGGTTGTTAATTTTGGTAATCACAAGCGGTATGATTGCAGAGTGTGCAATTTCGTGCACTTCGGTATATTTGGGCTTAATGGGCTGAAATCGGGTTAATGGGCCAATGGGCCCAATTCGGTAAAAACGCTCGGTAAGTGTTTCTGTTAATGTGTTAATGGCTGTAATATGAGTGTAAACCCTAAAATAGTTAAATTTACTAAAACACCCCTAAGTATGAAAATTACCATTATACTCTTAGGTTATACCCTTAGGTGCAAGATTACCATTATACCCCTAGGGTTAATTTTGACTGAAATGCATGATATTCTGATTCTGTTTGTTGTATGCCATGACATGTATATTTGTTGCATGGGATATGGGTTATATTGATGGAGGAAGTGTTCTGGCTGCTCTGCCACAAATATTTGTTCTGGTGGCTCTGCCACAAATATCTGTTTTTGGTGGCTCTGCCACAATATCTGTATCTGGTGACTCTGTCACAATATCTGTTCTGTCAGCCATGCTAAAAATTTTGTGTCGTGTAGCAGATGGGTGGGTCGAGTAGTCTCCCCACATGGTATAAGGTTGGCATGGGGTGTATACGGATGGATATGGGTTGGGTTTTCTATATACAAGATATATCTGTTCTGTTTCTATTATGAGCCTGTAGGCTTCATTCTAAATTCTGTATAGGGCTAAGGCCCAACTTAATCTGTTTCAGTGGTTTATACTGATCTGGACTATGGTTGGGTTATTTTACACACTGAGTTTTCCAAACTCACCCCTTAATTTTATCTGTGCAGGTAACCCCCAACCATAGTGGACTTGGAGCTGAGAGGGATTCAGAGTGGCCACAGGTTTTGCAAGCTCAATTTCCTTCTTATGACTGGATTAGTTTCATTTACTTTAATTGCTTTGGGTTTTAAGTTGTAATAAGGCCGCTTTAATTATTTTTAATTGCTTTAGTATGATTATTAGCTTAGGCATGATATGGATTTAAATGTTTGAAATTGAATAGCTCTAGGGCGCGTTTTTAAAAGAGATTACCTGATTTCAAAATATCGTGAAACAAGACAAAGTTTTCGAAATGAAAACGTTTTCAAAAATTAATAAGTGTTTTCAAAGGCTTAAAATGAAATGGTTTTTCCTGAACAATCATTCAGTTAAAGTGTGGCACTGGTTGTGTGCATGTCTAGAAGTGGATCCATGGAGAGCTTGGTACTTAAGTAGTCTAATAGACTCACCTCCTCTTTTCCCGGCATCCTACCTGGTGCACAGCTTCCATTCACTTTAATCTATAATGAAAATACCCTTAAATCACTAAGAAAGATTTTAGATAAGACATTACCTATACAGTAACACTTCAATGTGACACACCGGATTCGGCCGTAACGTCTAGGCCGGGTTTGGGGTGTTATAGTATGAGATCCTATGTAAGACCATATCTGGGATATGGCATTGGCATCGATATGAGGTCCCGTATAAGACCATGTCTGGGACATGACATCAGCACCATTATGAGACTTCATATAAGACCATGGCTAGGTTGTTGGCATCAATGTGAGATCTCATGTAAGACCACGTTTGGGACATGACATTGGCATCTTTTCATGTGTATGAGATTTTCGAGTATCCTTTATTATTCCAAGTGGTTCAACAGGTAATTAAAAGATTATATCAAAGTTGTGATAATGTATGATTACGTTACGGAGTGGTACAGGTATGTACGCAAAATTCATGTGAAATGATTTCAGTTTATGATGCACCTTTGGTAAGGATGCAAATAAGTAAGTCAGACGTATGAGATTAAAATTGTGATGACCTTGTGATTATGGGTCTAGGATTGTGATGTATAAAAAAATGTATTTTTACCATGATGGTGGAAATGATTTGTAAAGGTGTTATAAACTTAGTGTCATCACTTTACACTAAAACAGTTTTGGACAGTAGCAGTAGTCCAAATTTGAAAATCCACCAAAAATTTTGGAAACTGAGTTGAAGGTTGAAAAAATATTAAATTAAATCATAGTGAGTGTAGCTTCACATAGAGGAAACAGTGTAAGCAAAAAAATTCCATATTATGAGATATTTTAATTTTTGTGAGATAGGGTCAGAGTGATTTCGAGCTCCCCTATCTTATCTTTGGAAAATCATTAAAAATTGTATGAAAATAATTATCCGTCATAATTTGTATGAATAAAATTCTTAATGAGTCTATTTTCAAGATAAATAGACGGGAACATCATCCGAATGTTGTACGAAGAGATAATTAATTTTTAGAAAAGAAAGGTCTAAGGTATCAAACAGCAGAACAAGGGTAACTTTGAAGAAAAAACTGTACTTATTAGCTAAACCATATGGTAGAAATATATATGAGTCTAGTTTCAAATTATTTTAATAGAACTTAATTTAGAATTCTGTAGATGAAGATATTAATAATTTAGTGACTATGACACGAGTAAACAGCTTGACATGAACATAAGTAAAAAGTGCAATTATGATTGTTTTACCTTGAGATCATGATGTGAGAATTGGTAGAAGCATGTTAATAATTTGCTTATTATTTTCATACAGACTTACGAAGCTATATAGCTTACCTCCTCCTTTTCATTTCTTTAGTGTTTCCCGGTTAGCTCGGGGTTGGAAATCGTCGGAGGCAGCATCACACTATCAAATTATCGATTTTAGGGTAGCGATAAACGTTAAGTGTTTTCAAGTGAGTGGCATGTATAGAGACTTAGTCCTTTGTGTATAGTGTTTAATAGTTTGGCTAAATGTATTGGCTTATAATGATTCAAGTGTCTATCACCATGAGATGTGGCTTATATTGGTTATGGGTTTGTAAACATATTTATCCATATGCAATATGCTAACACCTTGAAATGTGATCATGTGCTTATATGTACCGAGATCTTGCGTGATGTGGTTATGCTTTTTTTCTATAATTAAGTTGAAGTTAATTAGTATGATGATAACCATGGTATAAAAGTATAAGTGGTATTATAATAGACAAGGCCAAATGAGTTTGAGAAACACAGGTATGATGACATGCAAATGTTATGGTTGTAACTTAATTAAGGATGTTTAATCTTTAATTGGATACCATGTTCTATGCCTTTGATGTTGTATAAGTGTGTGAGGGATTAATGTTGACCAATGCTTGGAAAATAGCCTAAGTGTTGGCCACACAGACAGAGACACGGCCGTGTGTCTCAGCCGTGTGGAAGACACGACCTAACACACAGGCGTGTGTCTTGGCCGTGTGACCTTAAAATATTGCTGACGTCATAAATAGAGAGTAACACGGGCTGAGGACATGGGCGTGTGTGACCACACGGCCTACCCTCATGGGCGTGTGACTCTCCAAAACTAGAAAAATTTTTAAGTGTTGTAAAAAGTTTGTAAGTTCTCGGTTTAGTCCCGAACGACCCTCGATGTATGTTTTGGGCCTTGTAAGCCCATATAAGGGACATTATGAATATGAATGAATGATTTTAATTTGAACGAAAATTTTTTATGGCCCGGTTTTACATAGTTGTGTATGTTTAAGTCCGATAATGCCTCGTGCCCTGTCCCGATCTCGGAGTCAGGTAAGGGGTGTTACAGAGAAGGAGGAGGTGACGACAATGAGAGGTGGGTGAGTGAAAAGAGAGGTTGGTTAACTTGGTCTAGGTTCAATGATACTGCAGTATCCACAGGTTTATAGGTTCAATCGTAATATAGTTACAACGGAGTAGGTAAGTACTTCGAGGATCATACCCAAGAGAGGCTAGTGCTACATGAATTTTAAACTAAACATCAAAAGATCTAATTAGTGCTTGAAATAAGTTATAGTAATAAAATATAAATCAAAGGATATCTTAAGATTTTTATAATGATAAAATATATATAATAAAGAAATAGATATTAAGAGATTGAAAAACTAGAATGAATCAAATCTGGTTATGGGTGATTAGCTCGCTTTGGTAATCTTCATCAACTGTTGCTTTAGGTTCCTCATCAATCAAATAGTCGCTATCCCAACAGGATCTTCTGATCTTCCACGAAAATAACCAGTCGGCAAGGACTACTTATCTTCCAATCTCACAGTCCAAATCGACTTGGTGTGAAGGTTTTCATGAATAGGCCATACCAATTTTGGGTTAATTCCCATCTTGATGACGTCCTAGGGTTGTCAAGCCTAGGGTTTAGGTTCTTCCTTTCCCAAAAAGTTGATCTGTTAAGTAACTTTATAAAATAATTAATAGAACATAACTCCACTTGCTAATCTCCCATAGAAATATTAGTTCCTCATATTTTTTATAAACAATATAGAATCGATATAAAGAATAAACATGATAAATGAACCAAAAGTATAGAGCTTAAGAAAAGTTTGATTTGTATTCAAAATGAACGGGAATCTGTAACAGCCCTAACCCGTATCCATCGCCGAAATAGAGTTACGGAGCATTACCTGACTTATCACTTAAACAATCATACATTTCATATTCATTTATCATTTCGAAACAAAATTCATTCAAATTTAGTCATATAGTCCTCAACACGAGTTCTGAGGTCCAAAACAAGCATTAAAAATAGTTCGGGACTAAATTAAGCAATCAAGGAAATTTTGGGAAAACATTGAAAGTTTTCAAAGTGCAGGGGGCACATGCCCGTGTGGCCAGGCCGTGTGGACATTCGAAATAGGATCACATGGCCATGTCCCAACCCGTGTCTGACCCCGTGTAATTCACTAACTTAGGTCAGACGGCCAGACCACACGCCTGTGTGCCAGTGTAACACCCCTAACCTGTATTCGTCGCCGAACTAGGGTTAGAGTCATTACCGAAAAAAATCAGAATAATTAACATACATTTCATAAGCATCAAAGCATCAGAGATCAAATATCAATATAGAGTCCCTTATATAGGTCATCGAGACCTTAAACATGCATTAGAAAGGAGTCGAGACTAAACCAAACACATACAAAATTTTTCCGAAACATAAACATTTTCAAAGAAGTACAGGTCATGCGCCCGTATAAACAGGCCGTGTGCCTTACACGGCATTAGACACGCCCATGTGTCTAGGCCGTGTCAAAACAGGGCATACATACTGACTTACTCACATGGCCACAAGACATGCCTCTGTGCCTTGGCCATAGTCGAGCCTGACTTAGGCCACACGGCTAGCCATACGCTCGTGTGCCTTGGCTATGCTCGAGCTTGACTTACAGTTGTAGGGTACCCGACATGGCTAAGACACGCGCCTGTGTCCCTTTCCGGGTGGACAAAAATAGGCCATTTGAATTGCCAACTTGCCACCCAAATTTGGGTAAAACCTACAAGCACCAAACCAAGCATACTTGCACAACATTTTATGACCAATTCGTAACCAAAACATAATTCATTAATGACATATTATTGCAAACCAAATTTCGATCTCAATTCATCAACCAAATCATAATAAATCTAAAATAAAATCATACCAAACATATGTTTCAATTTCATGATCAAAACTTATCAATTACCATAGATAACACATGCCAAAAGCTTACCAATCTTACCATTTCTTATATTCATACATAAACACACCAAATATATCATATTGCCTCATAATTCATATACCAAAACCATACCATATTCACATCCATACCAAGCCAGATCACATGGCTAAATATATATACATCACAAAACATAATTTAAACACTTCTAGGCTATACATGCCATACTTCAATATATACATTTTCAAAAGTACCAAAATAAGGTTCGATAGTATGGCAACGATCCTCGACGATCCCTGAGCTCACAATAGATTTAGTATCTAAAAAATCAATACAAACACACACAAGTAAGCTTTCAAAAGCTTAGTAAGCCATATACAATTAAACTTATCATTTAAAGCATATAAACATTGTGACACCCCTAATTTGACCCTAGTCGGGAAGTGGTTTCGAGACCACTAAACCGAGTCATAAAAATAATTAACCGTCATAATTGATGCTCATTATATGTACATGTGCAAGTGTGAAAATTTCATGTTTGAATTTTGTTAATTGTAAGTGAATTTTATCAAATAGGACTTATGTGAGAAAATTTAGAAATGTGCTAGGCAAATGCAAAGTGGCCTATTAATGCATATTGTGAAAATGATGGGTTTGCATGTCAATTTACCCAAATTAAGGCATAGTGGCCGGCCATGCTATGAGTGGAAACATGTCACAAACATGTTATGTTAGTAATGTATGTTAGGAACAATAAAATAAGGAGTATGGGTAATAAAGAAATGGAAAAAAAAAAGAAGAATGTGTGTGATTGTTTCTCCCCCCTCCCCATTGCCGTGAATGTAAGAAAGAAAACAAAAAAAAAAGTGTCCATCTTTTTTCATTTCTCTTGGCCAAATGTTCTAAGGAGGAAAGGAAACAAGTTGTGTTCTTTGGTTCTTCTTGGCCGGATTGAGAGGAGGAAGGAAAGAGTGAAGCAATCGGTCATCTTAGGTCGATATTAAGGTAAGGAAGTTGATACTAGTTCTTGAAATCCTAGTTGATTTTGAGTGAGATATCAAGTTATTGTTGGTAACCCATGTTGAAATTGTGATTTTGGAATAAGTAAGGTTTTCGGCTATGGAGATTAATAAGGGTGATGGTTGTGTTTCATGCTAAATCTAGATGAACAATGGTAGTTGCTTACATCTTGATGATTATGAGTTTCTTTCTTGGTTCTACCTTAGATCCATGAAGTATATTTTTATTTGGTGTTGTTGGAAGTATCGGCCATGGTATATCCATAAGTGTGATTTATGCTTATTGCATGGTAGGTAAGATTTATGTTTTGGATATATGTTTAAATTTGGTTATAATCAAATTTGTGATTCGGCTCTTGCACATATATATATATGATTGCACATGACGTATTGGTATGACCTATATATTATCTCAAGGTATATACTTACACATGATGGTGCTTCGGTTATGGATTAAATGATGGATGCGTATTGAGTTATAATATGTAATGCATTAGTTAGTAAAATGTATGCCATTTATGTGTGGTATTAAGTATATAATCGGCCTCAACATAGACATGCATATTCGACCATAGGAAGAAGATGGTGTTGCATGTATTCGGTTAGAGGCAAGCATATTGATGCTTTTGTCTTGGCTTAGAAAATTTGGCCAAGGGGGAATATTAGCTAAAATGTTGAGTTTGATTCATGATTCCATATATATATGTGACTCTAATGCCTAAAGTATATATGGGCTAAGTACCTTGAGGTTTTCTTTTAATGTTTGAATGAATTGTATTAAATTGCTTGATGTGATTAAAAATGCATATGACCATTGTGTAGTTGAGCTAGAAGGTGGCCATATGACCAATCAAACTCCTTGTCATATTCGGCCATAAGCTAGCATAATGAGACTTTAATAAGTTAAATTTGTTTGATTTAGCTCAAGAGCTTAGAGGACCAAAGTTTGATAAAGGAAAGGAAAAAGTGATCGAATAGCCGCCGAAATCGTTCAACAACATCCGAGGTAAGTTTTAAGTGATTAAACGTTGAGTAAATTCAATTATAATAGGACATGATGAGTTGATTTAATAAGATATGATGTGGCCATGACATGTTCTAAGCTCAAATGGTAAGTTCTTAAGTGTTTGAGCTTGGGAATTTAAGGGTAAATTGAAATAGTCTGCTTAGGACAGCAGTAGTAACGTGACTTTAGAAAATCACCATAAATTTATGGATTTGAATTAGAGGCTGAATGAGACATGAAATTAAAGCTTAATGAGTCTAGTTTCTTATAAAAGAAACCATGTAAGCAAAGGAATTTCCGATAATGAGATACATAAAGTTGTGTGAGACAGCACAGAATGACACTGTAATCCTCTGTTCTGTTTTTAGAAAATCATTATAAATTGTACAAAAATGGTTATAAGATAAAATTTATATGCTTAGACTCCTTAATGAGTCTAGTTTCAAATTAAATCAAATACAACACATTTTGAATTCTGTAAAATGAGAAATTTGATTCGTAGTGAAGAGTGGTCAGATTAGTCAAACAGTGAAACAGGGGAAACTTTAAGAAAAATCTGGTATTGATTGGCCAAACCTAAAATTCTGGAAATTTTATGGATGGAAGATATACGAGTATATATTCAGGAAAAATTAACGGAAAGTGATTTGGAGTTTTGTATCTATAGTTATAAATAATTTAGTGACTATTGCTCAGGAAAAACAGCTTGTGCTGAATTTGAGATTGTGTTGTAAACCTTGATAAACTTGTTTTAGTTGCTCATAAACTATTGATTAAACCCATACGTGAATTCTAAATTGTGATATTGGAAAATGATAGATGTAGATTCAGCCAAGACAGTGTGTATACGTGAAAGTATATGTGGTATGTGAAGTATATTTGGATAATTGTGATGTGAATACATGAAAATCAATATTTTGATTTAGGATTCTATGTGATGGATGTGAACATGCATATATGAGATAAGGCCTAATGGCTGATGTGATGAATGTGAAAGTGTATATATGTGATAAGGCCTAATGGCCGATGTGATGAATGTGAAAGTGTATATATATGTGATAAGGCCTAATGACCGATGTGATGAATGTGAAAGTGTATATATATGTGATAAGGCTTAATGGCCGATGTGATGAATGTGAAAGTGTATATATATGTGATAAGGCCTAATGGCCGATGTGATGAATGTGAAAGTGTTTATATGTGATAAGGCCTAATGGCCAATGTGATGAATGTGAAAGTGTATATATATGTGATAAGGCCTAATGGCCGATGTGATGAATGTGAAAGTGTATATATGTGATAAGGCCTAATGGCCGATGTGATGAATGTGAAAGTGTATATATGTGATAAGGCCTAATAGCCAACGTGATGGATGTGAAAGTGTATAAATGTGATAAGTCCCGAAGGGCATTTGTGTCAGTACTATATCTGGGTTAAAACCCCGGAGGCTTTATGCGAGAATATTATCACTGATTAATGTCCGTAAGCTTCGTGCTCGTACTATATCCGAGCTCTAAAGACCCGATGACTACGTGTGGGGATTTTGTCCGGGTAAGATCCGATAACTTCGTGTGGAGATTATGTCCGGGTAAGACTTCGTAATAAGAATTGCTTATAAATATATTCAATGCGAAAGGTTAAACAGGTATGTACACCAAGTTTATATGTGATCTTGATTTGCACTAAATCATAAGGTAGTTATGTGATGCATACGAGAGCAATCTATGAGACTATTCCTATGATTATGTGACATCGGATCAGTGTAAGAGGTTATGTGAAATCATACGATATATCTATGTCAGATGAGCTCACTTTTATGTGAAAGTTTATCTGCCTATTGTATATGATGAGATGTGCATATTCGGTAAAGAGATGGTATGCCCGAAGGAAGATTGAAAGAAAAATACGAACAACTATGTTATAATTTGATTGTTATCTGTTGAGACTGCTTAAAACTTACTAAGCATTGTAATGCTTACTCCGTTTACTCTGTTTCCTCTGTTTTATAGATCTCATTTGGAAGCTACAGGCTCGGGGATCATCAGCAACTAGTCACACTATCACTATCCACTGTTTGGTACTGCTACGTTTTGGATTATCTTATGGCATGTATAGAATAGACTAGTGGCGGAAGAATATTTTTGGTTAATGTATATAAGCCATGCGAAAATGGCATCTTTTGAATGTTTACTTAGAGAAGTTTAAATTTTATCCCTGGCTGTGCTTAGTACTTATTTAAATGAATGATCTTTATTTCAAGAAAAAAAATTCAAAATTTTACTGTTCTGACATGAGTTACAAGTCCGGTAATGCCCCTTACCTATTCCGGCGACGGTTACGGGATAGGGGTGTTACAAACATCATCAAATTACTTATACTTTGGAGCCAAATACCAACACAAACCTCATATTCATATACTTGGAACATAGATCATCATTTGCACATATACTTACCTTTCATTTTCAAATATAGTGCACAATTCGAATGTACCTGAATCGGATACATATTCACTTACTCATTTATTTTCTCATAATGCTTGTTGAACCGTTCGGACACGTAAGGATACACGGATAGCTCAAAGAACATATATAATGCCAATGTCCCAGACGTGGTCTTACATGTAATCAATCATCAATGCCACTATCCTAAACAGGGTCTTACTCGAAATTAGACACGATTTCGATGTCCCAGACATGGTCTTACACATAAAACAGAAGTAAATGCCAACGTCCCAGACGTGGTCTTACATGAAATCACATAACGAAATCCTGTGTCATGACATATGTATCCTAACTATTCCTAGGGTTGTGCGGGGTTTTTCAGACGTCGGAACTTTGTCTATACTTACTCAAATAACACATATTGAGCTTGAATATTCATTCATCACAATTCAATATCATATGAACAATAATTATTCAATTCAAACACGTTTATTGTATAGTGACTTACCTCGTACGGATTCGGATGAATGAAATCGGTTACTTGACAACTTTCGACTTTCCCCGATCTAACTCCATTTTCTTTAATTCTTGATCTATATAAATTCAAATTTACCTTATTCAATCACAAATTAATTCAAAACAATCCATAGATACATATTTAGGGCAATTTGCAAACTCGTCCTCATATTTTCACATTTTAACACTTTAGTCCCTAATTCACAAAATCACAAAATACACATAATTTGCATATACTTATGCTTGGCTGAATATTCATAGTTCTTATTCAAGTCTGCAGATTTCATTTACTTCACATTTTAGTCCATCAATTTAGAAATTTCACAATTTAGCCCATTTTACTCAAAATCATCAAAAATCCAAAGACAACATATAAATCCAACATTAAACTTTCATATTTCATCATATAACAACATAAAGCTCATGAATTTATCCATGGCACATTTCAAATTCATCATCAAAATCAGAAATTTAGGCATGGGCTTAGTAAAACACAAAACAACGATCGCAAAAACATAGAAATTATCGAAAACAGAACAAAAACGAACCTTCAATTGAGCTTTAGTATGGTCAAACCCTAGCTAACTCTTTTCTTTTCTTTTACTTTGTATTTTTGGTTGTGGATGAACACATAATGGCCAAATTTTATGTTTTATTTACTTATTATTAACTTAAATAACCAAATTACAAGTTTGCCCTTAATGAAATAATAATAAAAACTTATAATGGTTGTCCTTAAATGTCCATTAACCATGTTAATGGTCCAATTGCAATATGAGACCCTTGCTTTAGAAAGCCAAATCAAATAGGTACTTTAACAAACAGAAAGCTACTTTTACATTATACATGATTAGGTTCTTTTTCAATATTAAGCACACAAACATTCAAATTTCCATACTAGACTTTCACACATGCTCATCCACATATCATAAACATGAAAAATAATATTTAAATATTTTTTAACTCTTATATGTGGTCCCAAAACTACTATTCTGACTAGGGTCAAAACCGGACTGTTACAGCCATGCCATGTACCCTTCAAAATGGTCTTATACACCCGTGTGCTAGGCCATGTGCTAAGCCATGTGAAAACTAGAGGGTATACTGACTTGTGCCACATGGCCAAGCCACACGCCCGTGTGCTAAGCCGTGTGAAGCTACTGACTTGATTTCTAAATAAGTATCATGGGACACATGGTCGTGTCATCTAGCCATGTGTCACACACGGCTGAGACACAAGCCCATGTCTCTACCCGTGTGGACAAAAATAGGTCATTTTCCAAGCCTTATTTATCACCCAAAGTGGTACCAACCAACACATACCAAATAGCATATGACCATATCATCAGTAGGCATTCAAACCAATCACAACCAAGTATAAATCATGCCATATCAATACCAATAACCATAATACTCATAAGCGTCACAATTGGTCCTTTAAAAACATACCAATATCACTTCCAAAAATTTACGTAAATGGTCAAGTGCATAAAGTCACTTTTGTGCCTAACACATGACCTATATGCCATTTCTAATCTCAACTATATGATACTCTTCTTACCCAATCAAAATCTATAACAGCCCGATTTAGACCCTATTCACAATGGTGGTTTCGAGACCACAAACCTAAGACAAAGAATATTTTAAAATTATTTTTTGTGTTTATTATGTGTGAACTTATATCTGTGAAATTTTCGTGTTTTAATTTTGTAGTTTAAGTGTCGATTTAATAAAAAGGGCTTAATCGCGTAAAATGAAAATTTGATGGTTAAATGTGAAAGGGTTGAATTGTTGTTGTCTTTTTAATTTAAGGTATTTATTATGCAATATAACCATTGTTAAAGTGATGGACGGATATAACCATGGCTTATAATGGTTTAAGAATTTTAATTTAAAGGTTAAATATGTAAAATAATAAACATGTTATTACAAGAAAACATATAATAAAGTTATCATGCATTGTCTTTCATTATTCATGACCGAATATGAAAATAAAATAGAAAGAAAAAGGTTTTCAAGGTTTCAGCCATTGTTGAGCTTGATTAAGGTATGTAACTAGCTCGGTTTTTGATAATTTTTACGTTTTTGAGATCGCTGCAGTGTAATGTACAAAGCTGATGCTTAAAATTCTGATTTTGATTAATAATTTAAGTCATATCATTGATTAATATTGAGCTTTGTGGTGTTAGTTTATGAATTATGAAAGATATGTTTTGGATTAATATGATTTGTATTAGAATTTTTGATGAAATTGAGTAATTAGGGCTAAATTGCAAAAATAATAAATTAAGGAATAAAAATGTGAAATAAATGAAATGTATGGACTTGTATGAGCGTGGGTAGTATTTGGCCTAAGTATTGTATGTGCAAATTTTGCATGTTTTGTGTTTTGTGCAATTTGGACTAAATTGTAAAAAGTGTAAAATGTCAGAGGTAAAATGGTAATTTGCCCATTTATGTGTTTTTGGACTGAATTGAGTGAAAATATGTTTGAATAAGTTTAATTGGAATATGTTTAGATCAAGAACCAAAGAAATCGGATTTGGATTGGAGGAAAACAAAGGTTGTCAATTAGTCGTCCCGTTCTGATTACTGTTGTCCAAGGCAAGTTTATAAGCTAATAGATGTTATTTATTTGATTAGATACGAACTATATATGCTTAAATGTATAATGTGATATTATATATGTGGAACTGAATATGTATAAGCTTAGAATCGATGTGTAAGAGTTTGATTCGATCGAGTTACGACATGTGAAAGCCCCGTGTAAACCTTAGGAATAGTTGGGATACATGTTTCATGACATCGTTTGTAGGTGGGAACCTATGTGTACGATTTTGATTCGACCGAGTTACGACATTTGAAAGCCCCGTGTGAACCTTAGGAATAGCTGTGAACTAAATATGCATAAGTTGTAACGTCCCAAAAATCCTAAACTTTCTTTTTTTGGGTTTTGATAAAAGTGTGCTTAATATTCCTAATCAAGTGTTATTTATGTGATAATAGGCCTTGGCTAAGTTTTGAGTTTGAACTTTAGGGTGATGGAAATTATAGTTTAATAATTAAAAGAATCTTGATGGTAAGTAGTTTGGTTTCTAAATAAATGAAGGAGGAATTGGACACAAGGAGCCTTGTGTTGGAGTGGAAAATAGCGTCACATGTGGGGCTTAGAGGTGGCGTCACATGAATGGCAAGGAGGTTTGGGGTTCTAATCCCTTCTTGCTCAAAAGAAAGATATATTTTTGCTCAATAAATGGCCAGTAGTGGCATTGGATGTGAACTCTGAAAGGAGTGATCAAAGGAGAAATTTAAGGAAAGGATTAAGGAGTCATCAAGGAGAAAATTTAGGAGATGAGGGGTGTAGAGAAGTGGAGCCCAATTGGGAATTTGGGTATAGGTAAAATCTACTATGGTATATATAGGTGCTGATTTTGGGGATTCTAGGCTAATGCCGAATTCTCCCTTTTTATTTTACCGAAAACACTTTTCTCTCCAAATATCTAAAAGTCGAAATCCCTTATTCTTTCTCTTTTATTTTATGCTGATTTCTTCCCTTCCTTTCTCATCAAACCCTTTTCTTTGTTGCTCCTAGTTACTTTCTCTAAAGCCGAATATCTTTTTTGCCAAAATCCTGTTGTACCGCCACTTTTTCTTTAACGTTGGCAGATCGATTCTTGTGTAAGTGCTTTACTTTCTTTTAGTTGGTCTTCCTAGTACCGATTTCTTCTCTCCCTCACTCTTTCAAAATCGATTTTGGTAGGGGATTAGTATCGAATCTCAAATTTCAGATCTTTGCCGAATTGCTCCTTAGGCGTTTTAGGGTTTTGGGTAAGTTTTCCTCTTTTATTGGTTAATGTTGGCAAAATGGTCATGAATGATTTAAGAGTGACTTAAGATGATTGCGAGTCACTTGTTGTCTGGTTCTTAATGATTAAGATTGATGCAGATTTAAGAAATACTCGTGATTAGTGATCAAGGAAGGGTTGTTAAGGCTTGTCGTTCAAGGTAAGGCAAAGGTCAGATTTTCGATTTTTGGTGATCGTATTTGATAAGTGTATGACTAATCGTTGAGTGACATCGTTTGTAGGTTCGTGGCTAAGGATATCGCGACACGTTTTAGTAACAAGTGTGTACATACACTGCACGCACAGTAAACTGGCAAATCTCAAAATGCCGAAAAGCTGAAATGCCGAAATGCCGAAAAGTTGGAAGTTTGGTTACATTAGTCTTGCCAGTTCGCGAATACTCGCAAGGGGGGAACTGATAGGTTATTACATGCCTCATGAGCGATTCCATGGACTTGGGCTGTGTATTGGCCAACCGGGCCAAAATGGGTTAAATGGCCCCGATGGGCTGTAGGGGCCATAATAGGCAAAATTGGGAATTTGATACTATGTGATGAAAAATCATATGATTGCATGACTATGAGTGTGATTGGGCCTGACGGGCCATATGAAGGTGATTGGGCCAAATGGGCCATATGAATGTGATTGGCCTCGATGGGCCATATAAATGAGATTGGGCCTAAAGGGGCCAAATGAAGAAGTATGGATTTGTTAGTGTTTAGTAAGGGTTTGGATTTGTT
Source organism: Gossypium hirsutum (assembly GCF_007990345.1). NCBI lineage: Eukaryota > Viridiplantae > Streptophyta > Magnoliopsida > Malvales > Malvaceae > Gossypium > Gossypium hirsutum. Next base: position 80,560,162 of record NC_053434.1, on the reverse strand, counting down.
AGTGCTTAATAAGGGGTTGTGGACCTATTTTTTTTGGTAACTACTCAATCAGGCATAAAACTTAAATAATAAATTAATTGTGACCATGGATGAGTCATAAGGTTAAGGTGTGGCAATGGGTATATGCATGTCTAGGATTGGATCTAAGAAGAGCTTGGTACTTAAACGGTCTTAATGGCTCACCTTCTCTTTTTTGGGACCCTACCTGGTGCATAGTATTTGTTCACTTTAACCAATGAGGACTTGTTAACGGGCCAAGGTAAGTAATAAACCTGTAATAAAGAGAAATTAACGAAAATGCCCCTGAAGAAAAAAATGAATAAAATACCCCTATGTGTGGAATGTAAGATTTATGGTGTTACATGTATAGCTGCTGCATTCATATGATATTCTATTTAGGTTGCATATGGGTTGAGAATTATGAAACGGAGGAAGTATATGAGGATCGCATGGTTACTTGACGACCGTGGATCCACCGGTGGCTATTAAGCCCAATATTTGATTAGCAGCTTGGTGCAATGAAGGTAGTACCGCAACTGGACTACCATTGGAGTGTATCGGGTGGGTGGGTTAATATTTATATCCCCACATGGTGTGTATCGAGGGATGGAGATGGTGTGTAGCAGTTGGATGGGTAGGATTCGTGCATATTTGGTAGCAATACATCTGTTCTGATATTGAATTGGGCTCAGGCCCAAAAATACTTGCTATTGAATGCTTTACTATTTGCCGAGGGTTGTACACACTGAGTTTTTGCAAACTCACCCCCTCTTTTATTTTTCTCAGGTGATCCTTAGAAGGTGGTTCGACGGTTGGAGGGACTCCGAGGTGGCTAGCTAGCAAGATGACTTGGACTTATATTCTTAAGCATATAATTTCTAGTATTTTAAGTTTTTTCAGTCCGAATTGTAATAAGGCCTATGCACTGGATATTATTTCATTGTCATTACTACGCTTTGAAAATAAATACAAACTGAATGTTACCTAATTTTCTCTTTTGAAGGGTTTTTAATGAAGACATGGTTTTCAATAAAACACTTCAATGTGACACGTTGGATCTGGCCATAACGTCTAGGCAGGGTTTGGGGTGTTACATTTAGTGGTACCAGAGCCAAATTGTAAAACTCAGGCTGTGAAGTGGGCCTTATTATTTGGGTTTATTTTTTAAAAAAAAGAATTGGATCACAATGTTTTGGAAAAAGTTCTTGCTGTACGGCACACTGAGTCTCCGACTTATGTGGGTGCAAGTTATGTGGCTACTACCTGGAAGGAATTCCTGAATTTGACCTATGGAAACAAATATGTGGCGAAGTATGAGGCAGAATTTTTACGCCTTAGTAGGTATGAAAGAGTTATGGTGGCAACGAACTATGAGCGTTACGTTAGGTTTGAGGATGGTTGTAGGGATAGCCTCAGAGTATTGATAGCTCCACAAAAGGAGCGAGTTTTCTCGGAGTTGGCAGAGAAAACAAAGATATTAGAGGAGGTGAAGCACACTGAGTGCCTGAATCAAGAAAAAGAAAGGGGTAAGAATAAAAGGGAGGCTGAGACTCCTAGTGTTGGACAGAGGCCTAGGGCTAGGGCCAGAGTTAATGGGCCAGTTAGAGCAGGGCCCCCTGCTATTAATCCAAGGGTTCCACCTTGTGCTGATTGTGGGTAAGGTCATGTAGGCGAGTGTTGGAAGAGGACGGAAGCTTGTCTAGCTTGTGGATCTATGGAGCCTAGGAGCAAGAGTTGCCCTAGAAGGCCAGGTCAGGTGCCAATCATGGGCCAAGGTGGTGTTCAGCCACCGAGGGGTGGTCAGCTGCTGCCAAGTGGTCGTAGGCAGGCCAGGGGTGGTAACGGCAATAGACGTGGACGTAGAGCACCAGGCGAAGATGCAGGCCATGCTGAGGCGAGGCAACCAGCTTTAGTTTATGCTACTCGTCGCCGAGAAGACGGAGATGCCCCAGATGTGATAATGGGTATGTTCTTTATTCATGAGTTACGTTACACTACATTGATTGATATTGGATCGACACATTCATATGTTGCATGCAATATAACTGAACCTTTGGGTGATATGTTTGAAATTACTATGAATGAGATTACTGTGATAAGTCTATTAGGCCAGTCAGTGGGAGTGAATAAGTTGTTTAGGGAGGTACCCTTAGTAGTCCAAGGGGTTACCTTTATAGCAAATTTGATGGAATTGTCGTTTAGCGAGTTTGATTTAATCTTGGGTATGGATTGGCTGCTGAAACACTGAGCAACCTTGGATTGCGCTGCAAAGCGAACGGTGTTAGGAATGACGGAGGATAAGGAGGTGGTGGTGATTGGTGAACGCCAAAATTATCTGTCGAATGTGATTTCAGCATTAAGGGATGAGAAGTTGGTATGAAAGGGATGCGAAGCCTATTTGGCTTATATTAGTGATACGGAGGCTAAGAGCCCTACTGTTAAGGAGTTAAAAACAGTTAGGGAATTTCCTGATGTTCTTCCTAAGGAGCTGCCAGGGTTGTCGCCTAATAGAGATGTAGAATTTGGAATCGAGTTGTTACTTGATACGACTCCGGAGTCCATCGCCCCTTATCGGATGGCACCGAGGGAGTTAGTAGAAATTAAGGCACAGATTGAGCAATTGTTGGATCGAGGTTTCATCTGACCAGGTGTGTCTCTATGGAGAGCATCGGTGTTATTCGTAAAGAAGAAAGATTTGACACTGCGAATGTGCATCGACTACCGACAGTTAAACTGGAATCGATGATCTTTTTGATCAGTTTAGGGGAGCTTTTATTTTCTCTAAGATTGATCTGCGTTCAGGGTATCACCAATTGAGGGTTAAGGAGGCAGATGTTTATCAGATAGCTTTCAGAACTTGTTATAGGCACTACGAGTTCTTGGTGATGCTATTCGGGCTGACGAATGCACCTGCCACTTTCATGGATCTCATGAATCGGGTCTTCCAACCCTACCTGGATCGATTTGTGGTGGTTTTTATAGATGAAATCTTAGTGTACTCAAGAAATGAGGATGAGCATGATGCACACTTAAAGATTGTGTTACAGATTTTGAGGGAGAAGCAACTGTATGCCAAATTCAGTAAGTGCAAATTTTGGCTAAGGGAGGTTACTTTTCTAGGACATGTGGTGTCAGCTGAGGGGATTAAAGTGGATCCCCAAAAAATTAAAGCAGTGTTAGACTGGAAAACACCTAAGTCAGCATCAAAAATTTGAATTTGTCTAGGCTTGGCAGGGTACTATAGGCGGTTCGTTGAGGGCTTTTCATTAATTGCTGCACCTTTAACTAAGTTGTTGAGGAAGGGGTACCGTTTGATTGGACGTACAAGCAGCAAGAGAGTTTTGGAAAACTTAAGAAGGTTTTAACTGAGGCCCCTGTGTTGATTCAGCAAGAGCCTGGGAAGGAGTTTAAGGTTTATAGTGACGCGTCGTATGTGGTCTTGGGTTGTGTATTGATGCAGGAAGGAAAGGTGGTCGCGTATGCGTCACGTCAACTTATGACTCACGAGGTGAATGCCCAACCCATGACTTGGAACTAGCTGCGGTGGTTTTCACGCTAGAAATATGGAGGCATTATTGATACGGAGAGAAGTGCATAATTTATTCGGACCATAAGAGTTTTAAGTACCTCTTTACCCAAAAGGAGCTAAACCTTAGGTAGCGTAGGTGGGTGGAATTATTGAAGGATTATGATTGTCCAATTAAATACCACCCTGGTAAAGAAAATGTGGTAGCCGACGCATTGAGTCGTAGGGTTAAGTCAGACTTGAGGGCTATGCTTGCCCGTTTAAGCCTGTGGGATGATGGTAGCTTGTTAGCTAAGCTTCAAGTAAAACCAGTGTGGGTTGAGCAGATAAAGAATAAGCAGTTAGTGGATGAGACTTTGGGTGCTCATTTTAGACAAGTAGTAAATGGGGAGACATCAGACTTTGGGATAAATAGTGAATGAATGTTGTGTTTCCGTGGGAGAATGTGTATACCAAAGGACGATGATCTAAGGCAGTCTATTCTGTGGGAAGCGCATAGCAGTCTCTATGCTATACATCTTGGTGGAAACAAGATGTATCAGAATTTGCTTGAGCTTTATTGGTGGCCTCGACTTAAGTGTAAGGTTATGGAGTTCGTAAGTAAATGCTTGATTTGTTAAATGGTAAAGGCGAAACATAAGTTGCCTTCAGGTTGGCTTCAGCCAGTAAAGATTTCACTTTGGAAGTGGGAAAGGATTACTATGGACTTTGTTAGTGGGCTTCCCTTGACGCCTACTAAGAAGGACTCGATATGGGTTATAGTGGATTGGTTAACCAAGTCTGCCTATTTCGTACTGGTCCGCATCGATTACTCGTTATGAAAGCTAGCTAGGTTGTATGTGGCAGTGATTGTAATATCTGATAGGGACCCAAATTTCACTTCGCGATTTTGGAAAAAGCTGCACGATGCGTTGGGTACTAGGTTGAACTTTGCTACGACATTCCACCATCAAACTGATGGACAGTCAGAAAGGGTGATCCAAGTTTTGGAAGATATGTTGAGGGGATGTGTAATTGAGTTCCGAGGTAGCTGGGAAGACTATTCGCTGTTAGCTAAATTTGCATACAATAATAGTTATCAAGCAAGTATTAGGATGGCTCCTTATGAAGCACTGTATGGGCAAAGGTGTCGAACTCCAACGTGTTGGAAAGAATTGGACGAACGAAGAGTTTTGGGCCCTGAGTTAATAGCAGATACGAAGGGTAAGGTAAAATTGATTCGAGTTAGGTTGAAAGAGGCCTCGAATAGGTAGAAGTCATATGCTGACCTTAAGCGTCGAGAGATTGAGTATGCAATGGGGGACTTAGTTTTTCTTAAGGTCTCTTCGTGGAAGAAGGTATTAAGGTTTGGATGGAAGGGGAAGCTAAGCCCAAGGTTTATTGGGCCATATCGGGTTGTGAGACGGATTGGGCCAGTCGCATATCAGCTGGAATTACCTTTTAAACTAAGCCAAATTCAGATCGTGTTTCATGTTTCCATGCTAAGACGGTATCTTTTTGATCCTTCACATGTCGTGTCGGTTGAGGAGATCGAGGTTACGCCAGGCCTAACTTTCGAGGAAGAGCCCATACAAATAATTGGTCATGATGTTAAGGTATTGAGAAGTAAGTTCGTCCCATTAGTCAAAGTGCTTTGGTGTAATCACAAGGCTGAGGAGGCTACTTGGGAACCTGAGGAAGCGATGCGACATCAATATCCTCAACTGTTTGGATCAAATAAAATTTCGAGGACAAAATTTCTTTTAGTGGGTAGAGTTGTAACACCCCAAAAATCTTAAACTTTCTTTTTTCTTCAGTTTTGATAAAAGGTGTGCTTAATATTCCTAGTCAAGTGTTATTTATGTGATAATAGGCCTTGGTTAAGTTTTGAGTTCGAACTTTGGGGTGAAGGAAATTATAGTTTAACGATTAAAAGAACCTTGACGGCAAGTTGTTTGGTTTTTAAATAAATGAAGGAGCAATTGGACACAAGGAGCCTTGTGTTGGAGTGGAAAGTAGCATCACATGTGGGGCTTAGAAGTGGCATCACATGCATGGCAAGGAGGTTTGGGGTTCGAAACCCTCCTTGCTCAAAAGAAGGATTTATCTTTGCTCAATAAATGACCAGTAGTGGCATTGGATGTGAACTCTGAAGTGAGTGATCAGAGGAGAAATTTAAGGAAAGGAGTAAGGAGTTATCAGGGAAAAAATTTAGGAGATGAGGGGTGTAGAGAAGTGGAGTCGAATTGGGAATTTGGATATAGGTAAATTCGACTATAGTATATACAGGTGCCGATTTTGAAGATTCTAGGCTAATATCAAATTCTCCCTTTCTATTTTACCAAAAACACTTTTCTATCCAAATATCTAAAAGCCAAAATCCCTTATTCTTTATCTTTTATTTTGTGCCAATTTCTTCCCTTCCTTTCTCATCAAGCCCTTTTCTTTCTTGCTCTTAGTTACTTTCTCTAAAGTCGAATATCTTTTGGCCAAAATCCTGTTTTGCCGCCACTTTTTCTTCAACGTTGGCCGATCGATTCTTGTGTAAGTGCTTTACTTTCTTTTATTTGGTCTTCCTAGTACTGATTTCTTCTCTCCCTCACTCTTTCTAAATCGGTTTTGGTAGGGGATTAGTATCGAATCTCGAATTTCAGATCTTTGTCGAATTGCTCCTTAAGCGTTTTAGGGTTTTGGGTAAGTTTTCCTCTTTTATTGGTTAAGGTTGGAAAAATGGTCATGAATGATTTAAGAGTGACTTAAGATGATTGCGAGTCACTTGTTGTCTGGTTCTTAATGATTAAGATTGATGCAGATTTAAGAAATACTCGTGATTAGTGATCAAGGAAGGGTTGTTAAGGCTTGTCGTTCAAGGTAAGGCAAAGGTCAGATTTTCGATTTTTGGTGATAGTATTTGATAAGTGTATGACTAATCGTTGAGTGACATCGTTTGTAGGTTCATGGCTAAGGATATCGCGACACGTTTTAGTAACAAGTGTGTACATACACTGCACACACACAATAGACTGGCAAATCCCGAAATGCCGAAAGTTTGGCTACCTTAGTCTTGCAAGTGCGCGAACACTCTTAAGGGGGGAAATCGATAGGTTATCAGAGGCCCCATGAGCTATTCCATGGACTTGGGCCGTGTATTGGCCAACTGGGCCAGAATGGGCTAAAAAGGCCCGATGGGCTGTAGGGTCCATAATAGACAAAATTGGCAGTTTGATACTATGTGATGAAAAATCATATGATTGCATGACTATAAGTGTGATTGGGCCTGACAGGCCATATGAAGGTGATTGGGCTTGATGGGCCATATGAATGTGATTGGGCCCAATGGGCCATATGAATGAGATTGGGCCTAAAGGGGCCAAATGAATAAGTATGGATTTGTTAGTGTTTAGTAAGGGGTTGTGGACCCAGTTTTTTTGGTAACTACTCAATCAGGCATAAAACTTAAATAATTAATTAATTGTGATTGTGGACGAGTCATAAGGTTAAGGTGTGGCAATGGGTATATGCATGTCTAGGATTGGATTTAGGGAGAGCTTGGTACTTAAGTGGTCTTAATGACTCACCTCCTCTTCTCTGGGATCCTACCTGGTGCATAGTATCTGTTTACTTTAGCCAACAAGGACTTGTTAATAGGCCAAGGTACGTAATGAACCCATAATAAAAAGAAATTACCGAAAATGCCCCTAAGGGCGGAAATGACTAAAATACCCCTATGTGTGGAACGTAAAATTTATGATGTTACATGTATACCTGTTACATTCATAGGACATTCTGTTTAGTTTGCATATGGGTTGGGAATTATGGAACGGCGGAAGTATATGAGGATCCTATGGGTACTTGACAACCTATTAAGCCCAATATTTGATTAGCAGCTTGCTGCAATGAAGGTAGTACCGTAACCGGGCTACCATTGGAGTGTATCGAGTGGGTGGGTCGATATTTATATCCCCACATGGTGTGTATCGGAGGATGGAGATGGTGTGTAGCAGTTGGATAGGTAGGATTCGTGCATATTTGGTTGCTTTACATCTGTTCTGATATTGAATTGGGCTTAAGCCCAAAAAGACTTGCTATTGCATGTTTTACTATTTGCCGACAGTTGTACACACCGAGTTTTCGAAAACTCACCCCCTATTTTATTTTTCTCAGGTGATCCTTAGTAGGTGGTTCGACGGTTCGAGGGACTCCAAGGTGGCCAATGTGCGAGACGACTTGGACTTGTTTTCTTAAACATATAATTTCTAGTATTTTAAGTTATTTCAGTCCGGATTATAATAAGGCCTATGGGCTAGATATTATTTCATTGTCATTACTGTGCTTTGAAACTAAATACAAATTGAATATTACTTAATTTTCTCTTTTGAAGGGTTTTCAATGAAATCAAGGTTTTCGATAAAACATCAATGTGACAAGATGGATCCGGCCATAACGTTCGGGCCGGGTTTGGGGTGTTACAATATGTATGTAATGTTATATTTTGATTCATAAGTATATGTATATGAGTGTAAATGTACTTGGTTATATAATGATATTTTGGCTTTCAAATCGAATGATACTTTGTTAATATATATATGTACATTCGGCCATGATAAAGTTTCTATGTGAATGTATATGTTATACATGAAAATGTAAGCTTGAGATTAAATGTGACTATGATAGTATAATTTGGTTTGGTTTAAATGACTTGATTATGTCATTAAGTTGTTTATTTGCTTATGACTTACTGAGCTATGATAGCTTACTGTTTGTGTTTATATTTGCCTTTGTTTTATAGATTTTGGAGATTAGTTACGAGCTCGGGGATCATTAGTAAAGTCAATCACACTATCGACTATTTTTGGTATTTTATAAGTTTGAACTCAAATCTATGGTATGTATAGGCTAGATTATATTTGGCTAAACTTGAAGTTGTGTATATATTAAGCCATGCGAAAATGGCTTGTTTATTTTATTAGATTCAGTTTTAAGGTTTGATCAAATTTTGGTTATATTTGATATGGTTGCAGTTTATTTTGGTATGCATATTTTATGATATGTATGATTTGTGTTTTGGTGATATGTTTGTGATGCTGATTATATGATTGAAAATGAAATGTGTTAGTTATGAATCATAATCGGCCATGAAAGTAGCTCATTTTGGATGTATGATTTGTGGTATATTTTGTGAGGTGTTTGATTATAAAATTTGACTTAAGTGAGGTTAATATGGTCGATAGATATGGCTAGGTATAATGTTAAAGTATAAGCAAGTTTCGGTCTTGATATATATATGTGTGAGGTGGTTGGCATATTTGCTAATGGTTGTGTAATTATGGTTATGTTTTAAGCCTTTTTTGAAAGCAACATGCATACTATAACTATATGATATACTTGGTATATGGATAATGATATAATCATGAGAGTTGGCATGATTAAGTATATGAAAAGTTTATGTTATATGTGTATGAAATTGAATTAATTATTTAGGTTTGGATTATAAATGATTTTGTAGGTTGTACGAGTGATATTTAGATATGTTTCATAGTATATGAAAAAGATATGATATGATTTAGTGTGATTGTTCGAGTATGACTCAAATTGATGTGTTCATATGTGCATAGATTTGTGATGAGTTTAAAAAGAATATTTGATCTTAATATATTGCTTGTTATGTATTATAAATAAAAATATATGTCTAAAATGCAGTGTGAATATTATAATATAGTTTAATATAATGGCCGATTAAATGATGTGATGAATAGCAAAGCACATGCATGTCTTAGGAATAATTGATTGGCTATATAGGTACAGTGATGTTGGAAAATAATTATTAAGATTTACATAACCTTAATATTTGATAAATAGGTGTTTTAGGTATGAATATTTCAGCAAGTATGTTTAAGTTGGTGAACAGCACTTTGGAAAAAAAATGCAAATTGTATAATGAAACAAATGTACAATTGAACTAATCATCAGATTGTTAATGTCGCATATATGATTAGTCTAAATATATATATGCATTTGTTTGATTAGTTTCAATAATTACATGTGTAAGGGTATTAAAATGAAATATTTAATATTATAGCAAATGCATAAAGGTTTACTTAGTGATGGTTAAACTCTTAATTTGCATTCAAAAATATATTTATGAAATTTCTTTCTATGAAATGGAAAAATGTTTGATTTATGTTATGTGGGTATTCGAATACCATTACAGCGAAAAATATATAGGTTGAATTATGTATTTATAAAGTGTATACTATAAGACATTGAGATATGTTTATTGACTTGAGAATCTGATGTATGTTTGATATGAAATCGACTGAACTTTAAGATATGAATAATTTATGTAGTATGCTTTATGTTTATTATTTAATTAGTAATATTATATATATATATGAATATCATCTATGTTTTGCTTGATTGTTAAATGTGTTATTATGTTTGATAATACCTCTTAACCTTAGTCCAACGACGGATACGAGTTAGAGGTGTTACAAAATCTAGGCACTTTCAAGACATTCCATACATCATAAAGCTAACTATACACACATATATATATTGATAAACCGCAATTTATACATATTTTTACCCCATGCTTAACACATTTTATGGATGATTTTTCCTTAGATTTGGTGAATTCGATGCTCCTAATGCCTTAATTTCATGTTTCATACTTAGGAGAGCATAGAAGAGTGAAAGGAATGAGAAACGGGCCAAAAATCGAGAAAATGGGCCAACGTATGAAATCAACACAGCCTGGACTTCCTCACACGGGAAGACCACACGGCCGTGTCAATTTGGTAGAATTGAAGCACGACTCACACGGGTAGACCACACGCTCTTGCCTATTTAACAGGCTTGACCACAGCCTGAAGTAATCGCACACGGGCATGTCACACAGGCGTGCCCCTGTCGGCCCACGCAGAGTCCTATTCAAAAAAGGCTACTTTTGAGGGCTCTAAGGCATTCCAAAGCATATAAATACACCCTAGAAGAGGAGAAGAGGGGGACGCAGAGGAGGAAACAAGGAATTACTCAAGGAAAGCCAATCGATCCATCTCAGAAGCCGGATTCACCATCAAGACTGAAGATCTCCCTTCAAACTCCCTCATGAGTTTTGGGTTTTCTTATGTTTTGTTATTTTTATTATTTTGAGATGTTTTCTTTCATTAGTATGAACTAAAACCCTAAATACCTAAGGGGAATGAAACCTAAGACAGATCTTGTGATTATTATCTGAATTGTATGATAAATATTTGACTTGTTCTTAATTATGTGTTCTTAATTCTTGTTTTGATATTCCAGGATATTGATTCAAGTTAAGCTCTTTTTCAGAGGAGGAATAGACTCTGTCTAGGAGTAAATTTGTCATAATTAAGTGGAGTTGATTGTGCGTCTAGAGATAGGGTGATAAGATTTTGCCGGATTAGGGTGAAACCTAATAAGGGGATCCATAGATCGAGTTAATGCAACCATAGGGCGTTAATTAGAAAGAGATTTCAATTATTCAATCTAGGGTTAGTTATTGTTAGTCTTGAGAGAGATAATAATATAACTTAGGGATCTCTACGGAACAAGTTGAATGAATAAATCGTCCGATTCAGAGTCAAATAACATGTGAAGTCTAGGTGGATTTTTCCTTAGGTATTGTCTCAATCAATCGAATTTTCCAAAAATTATTTTCCCCAATTTTCTTTTCTGTGATTTCTTAGTTTAATTAATTAGTTAGATAAACAAAACCCTTTTATTTTTTTTAGGCTAGATAATAAAAAGAAAGTTGATACTAGTATTTTAGTTCCTTTGGGTTCGATAATCCGGTCTTGCTAAAGCTATACTACTGGTAGATAGGTACACTTACCTTCATCGTGATAATAGTTAGTTTCAAGAATGATTCACTATAAATATTTAAAACCTGTCACGAATATCACGTATCAAGTTTTTTGGCACCGTTGTCGGGGAACTAAGATATTAGGAACACTCAATTTTTATTGCTTTAGCCATTTACTTTTACTGCAATTTAAATTTTATTCTAATTTTTATTACTAATTCTTCTTTTTCCCTTTTTCTGGCAGGTTCTTATAGTTTATGATTAGAAAAAACCAGTCAGGACCATTACTTTTTGACAGTGAGATTGATCGCACAGTTCACAGAAACCAAAGAGAAACAAGGAGAAACTTAAGTTACACAGAGAACGAGCAATAGGACGATATTCAAACCACAACCAAGGAGATGGCTAAAAATCAGGAAAACCTGGTACCTCCCACGATTGCTGTTAATCCAGTAAATCAGAATCCTGCTCTGTGCACTATGTATGATTATGCTAAACCTTCTTTAACAGGAACTAAAGCGAGCATAGTTAGACCTGTTGTAGCTGCAAATACTTTTTAGCTGAAACCTAACACAATTCAAATGATACAACAATTTGTTCAGTTTGATGGTTTGCAGGACGAAGATCCCAACGCTCACTTGGAAAACTTTTTGTAACTGTGCGATACATTTAAAATTAATGGTGTTTTTGATGACGCCATTCGCCTTCGGTTATTCCTTTTTTTTTTGAGAAACAAAGCTAAACAGTGGTTGAATTCGTTACCACAGGGGTCAATCACTACTTGGGAACAAATGACCGAAAAGTTTTTACTAAAATATTTTTCGTCAGCTAAAATGGCTAAATTACGTAATGATATCTCTTCTCTTGTACAGATGGATTTAGAAACACTCTACGATGCATGGGAGAGATATAAGGACCTTTTGCGAAGATGCCCTCACCATGGGTTACCACTCTGGCTACAGGTTCAAACTTTTCATAATGGCCTGAATCCTTCGACTCGACAAATGGTTGACGCTGCTACTGGTGGAACCATCAATAATAAAACACCTGAAGATGCCTATGAATTTATAGAGGAGATGTCACTGAATAACTATCAGTGGCAAGTCATGAGGACAAAGCTAACGAAAACAGTCGGTGTTTATAACGTCGATTCGGTCACCATGCTCTCTAATCAAGTAGAACTCTTGAATAAGAAAATTGATGGTTTTCTTAGTTCTTCATAGGTTCACCCACTAATGCAATGCGAAGCAAATGGAGGTGGATCGAGCAATTCAAAATACCCACCTTATGGCCACAACATGGTGAACAAGCAGTTAAATTACATGGGTAAGAATCCTCAATCTCAAAACAATCCTTATAGTAATACTTACAATGCAGGTTGGAGAAATCACCCAAATTTTTCATGGGGAGGCCAAGGAAATCAAAAACCACCACCCTCTCCAGGATTTCAGCAACCACCATACCAACAGGAGAAAAAGCTGAACCTTAAGGAGATACTAACCAAATTCATCTCAGTGTCAAAGACTCATTTTCAAAATACTGAGACGACACTCAAAAATCAACAAGCATCAATCCAGGGGCTCGAAACTCAGATTGGATAGCTCGCCAAGTTGATTTCTGAATGACCACAAGGTAGCCTACCAAGCAACACTGAATCTAACCCAAGAGTGCAACTCAACACAATTTCCATTCAAGATGAGGAAAGGTTAGTGGCAAAACCAAGGCCAGAACCGGTGGTAAGCGAAGGTAAGAATGAGGTAGGCCAAAATGAACACAAATCGTAAGTACAGAATATAAACCTCGTGTGCCATACCTAATGTGACAAGGAAAGACCACTCAGATGAACAATTTGGTAAATTCCTTAAACTTTTAAAGAAACTACATATTAACCTATCATTTCTTGAAGCACTTTCGCAGATGCCGAACGCAGTCAAATTATTAAAGGAGCTTCAAGTAAATAAACCAAAGTTAGATGAAAGGTCACATGTGGAGCTGAATGCGTTTTGCTCAGCCATTCTCCAGAATAAGCTACCCAACAAACTAAAAGATCCAGGGAGTTTTACGATTCCTTGTTTAAGTGGTAGTTTAGAAGTTAATAATGCGCTGGCTGATCTAGGGGCTAGTATCAATGTTATGCCTTACAAATTGTTTAAGCAACTAGATCTAGGGAAACCCAAACAAACTAGGATGAGCATTCAATTAGCAGATAAAACTGTCAGATTTCCTAGGGGTATCATTGAAGACGTACTCGTTAAAATTGACAAATTTATATTCCAGTTGATTTTTTTGTTTTAGACATATAAGAGTACAGTAATGTTCCTTTAATTTTGGGATGCCCTTTTTAGCAACTGCTAGAACAATTATTGACGTTGGCACAGGTGAACTCACACTTCGTGTAGGAGACGAAACAAATAACCTTCAAGCTCGCAACCCGACCAACACATCAAAAATTTAAGTTGATTGCACAAATTGTTCTACTAAGACTGATCATACGGTGCAACCTATTTTGCAGGAAATAAGTTCGAAGGACACACATGAGCCATGTTCAATCCACAACAAAGAATCTACCCATGAAGAACGAAGGTTACGAATAGAGTAGTTAGATGAATGGCTGACATTTAAACTGAGAAAACACGAAAAACCAAAACTACGCCAGAACGAGCTTAATGCCTCACCAAATCAACTTAAGGTTGGAGATGAAGTTTCATTAGATGCCACAGATCCTCACATTGACACTGCCAAACCGAATGAAGAAATTCCTCTTATGGTACTTAGCATTTTACCATTTGGTACAGTCAAGGTAAGTCATCCCAAATTCGGCACCTTTAAGGTAAACAATATCCCCCTAAAACCTTATTCTGATGGGATTCATAGCAGGATTGAGGAGTATAAACTCCTCGAACCACCATGGCCATTCACCAGAGAGGTAAGTTGAGCTTAGACTATAAATAAGCGCTTCTCGGGAGGCAACCCGAGCACTAACGTTATTAACTTCTTTAAATTTTAAGTGTTTAAACACCTAACTTACCAACAGAGCTCTTGAATACAGGTTTACCACACTCACACGACCAAGCACACGGGCGTGCCTTAGGCCGTGTGAAAACAGGGTGAAATTTTCCCCAACACTGGATGCGATAAGTGGCCACGGCCGTGCGTTAGGACCGTTGCCGAATCTGCGAAAACAACACGGGCGTTTGACATGCCCTTCTCGTAGAACCGTGGTTGAACCTGAGAACATAGCACGGGCATTTGCCACGCCCGTGTCTAGAACCTATGGTCGAACCTGTTAGATTAACACAGGCATGGGCCTACATACACGAGCGTGGGAGAAGTGAACGAATATAGACATAGCCATTCGACACGGGCGTCAGCAAAATGTCAGATGCTCCCAAATTCAAAATTCGCGAATCACACGGGCAAAAATTGGGGAACATAGGTGTGTCCCCTGGCCGTGTGTCCCAAAATCTATTAATACCCTTCACTATTCATCATCTTCTTCACCCAAAATCCCTAACCCTAGTCACTACAAGTCCACACGACCTCCCTGCCACGCCCGTGCGCTGCCTCCAACTCCATTTTCGACACCCATTCTCATCTTTTTAGCGTTTGTTTACTCTTTTCTCTCTATTTTCTTCATCCCTTTTACTAATTTTATGATTCTTATGGTTTTATTTGGCAGATTTTTTTTTATATTCATAGTTCTCACTATAGTCATGCTTATACGTTTATTCTTTGCCATTTTAGTCAATACTTTCTGATACATTCATTCTTTTCGTGTGTTCCCATAAGATTCTAGTTCAGTCATTTTATGTTAAAAATAATCATGCTTTTATTATGTCAATTTCTATATAAACTTCTATCATTTAGATTAAACTACTGAGTATTTTTGGTTGGACTGGTTAGTTTAACTATATCCATGATTACTTCTTGAGTTAGTTAGTTATGTTATATTCTTTGTTCTTCTTACAGGTATACCATGTCAAGCTTACATGGCAAGAAAACTGTCATTCCCGCTTCAAAAAAGCGGAAAGGGGCATCTTCCTCGGGCCCTATCGCAGAAATTCACTACCCATACCTCCAATTTCCACTCGGTAATCAGGAGGAACTATTCCAAATCCTACGAACCCGACCTTTAGGTGTGGACCCTTGCGTTGACTGGATAGTGCTTGAGCAAGTCTAGTTGGCTGACGATGTACGAGCACTCCTGACAACCGATCCATGGGACATCTTCTTTCCGATCATTGAGCCGATGTACCTTGAGCTCACACTTGAACTTTGCTCTGCATTCCATGTTCAAGACTTCATGACCAACTTTAATGATCCTAGAATAGTCCAGTTCCATCTCGGCGGTTTAGTTCGCCAGTTGAGTGTGCCCTGTAAGAGTATGCCCAAAGATCAATCACGAGATGGTTGTAATAACATACTTGGTTTATCATGTTTATTAATATAAGGCGTTGCCATTATTATTTTAGTTTCTTTTCTGTGTGCATAAATAAACTGTTTTATAATAATGTCCTGAGAATAATATGATTATTCTTAAAAGATCCTTAGTCAAGTATTATTGTTGGCTAGGACAATAATAATGCATTAAGACTAACATGTAGTTGATTGATGATAAAGAGTTGTCATTGATATGGAGTGTCACAATCAATGCATGAATATATGTGTTAGAGAACAACATATTGGACTGACCCGCTATGAGTATGTTTCTTGGATTATTATGTAATTGTCACAACATTACTCATAGTGATTAATATGTATATAATCCTCATACTTGAGATCATCTTTATCCCAACATCGTGAGTTGTATATTTTGATATAGTCAAACAAACATCGTAACTGGTTGTTCTATAAAGATTGATGTTGGATATACCACAATCTATGTTGAGGGATATAGTTGATCAATATAGGATAAGTCCCTCTTACATAATGGGAGTAATATCTCAGGCCACTTGATTGAGTGAGGCTAGAAATGCATGGCCATGCTCAAATAAGTTGATATGAGATGTCATACTTATTTGTGTATCATAGTCTACTCTAGGTATCAAGAAACATGGGATGGACTATGCAAGTGTGACTATTCCATGACT
Organism: Gossypium hirsutum; assembly: GCF_007990345.1. Classification (NCBI taxonomy): domain Eukaryota; kingdom Viridiplantae; phylum Streptophyta; class Magnoliopsida; order Malvales; family Malvaceae; genus Gossypium; species Gossypium hirsutum. The sequence continues at coordinate 80,543,742 of NC_053434.1, read as the reverse complement.
TGTGTCCATTCCAAAGATATAGGACTTAAGGATTAATGCATGAAAGGTTAATCACAAAAGGTTATGTCGAATCATGACTTCTTGTAACTTAGGTATCATTGATGCATTGCTAGATGCCACTCATTGTTTGTAACATTAGATTCGTTCTAATATTATTGCTAACGTTACAAGAACCTATAGGTTCACACCCTATGGTTGAAATGAACGAGGTAAAACATAGTTGGTATATTGCTTGGTTGTCACATGAATTAAATTAATTAATTTAATTGGGCAATCAAATTATTGAACATACTATATGTACAAGGATGTTGTACACATAATCAGAACATAATTTTATTGATATATGAATTTAGTTCATATATAAGTTTAAATAAATATAGTTTACTGAAATCTTTATTATAATTAATGTAATTATAATTTTTCGGTTAAACATTATTATATTTATTTGAATGATAATTATTATGTTCGGATTAATTTTAATGAATTAAAATTCGTTATAAATATATACCAATTAAGAGGGAGTTATATATAGAAAGGGTAAAAACCCTAAAAAGGATATATATAAACTAGCTCGAAAATATGCAATGTGGTCTTGCAGCCGTTTAGCAAAATACTCTATGAAAATAGTTTTCTGGGATTTCTACCGTTCATTGTCAATCGGGTAGACTACGTAGAGGCCGACATCGGAAAAGGTTGCTGCTTGGTTCGATAGTGGTTCAGCATTCCTGTTGCCTAGGCATCGCTGTAACACCCCGAACCCGAGATCGTCGCCGGAGTCGAACACGAGGTGTTAACAGACTTCAAACCACTTATTAAAAATTTCTCAGACAAGCTGTCACTCTGCGTACTAGTCGCTTTAAAAATCATATCTTGAGTTCTGAAACTCGAAATCCAGTTCCGTGAATTTTCCCTGAAACTAGACTCATATTCCCATCTACATATTTTTTTATAGAATTTTTGGTCGGGCCAATTAGTACATTTTATTAGTCAAAGTCTCCCATGTTACAGGGATCGACTACACTGACCTTTGCGCATTACGACTTGGATATCTCCCTGTACAGTGCTTCAATACTGATTTCGTTTGTTTCTATAGAAACTAGACTCAAAGGATAATCTATGCACATATAGCATGACTTCTAATTATCTCTGGTTAATTTATAATGAATTTCCAAATTCGGATCAGGGAATCCAGAAATCACTCTGGCCCTGTTTCACAAGAGTTTAATTATCTCCTAACCTACAGCTCATATGGTCGTTTCGTATCTTCTATATGAAAATAGACTCATCGAGCTTCGATTACATAATTTATTCATTAATTAATTCCTCTCCTACTATTTTTAGTGATTTTTCAATCTCACGTCACTGCTGCTGCCAGCATCTGTTACTAAAGCAACTATGCCTATTTCGTGATTTCTCCTTGATCTAACTAGTAATTCGTCATACATATCACAAATTATGATCATGACTAGCCATGCCAAAGGCTAATCATTGTCAAACATCTCTCTACTACACTATTGCCATATCATGAATTTTAACACCAAAAATAATCAACCATGACATATGGCATAAAAATCGAATTTCCAAGACTTACGACCTAACATTATAGAACCAAATCCAACCGAACATTTATGCTATTTTCGCATGGCTAAAAGTTTACATACCAAATTTCAACAAAACATATTAGCCTATACATGCCGAAATGTTCTCCTAGACCCACTAAAAAGAAGATACCAAAAGTTGCTAGCCGGTGTGATGACTTCGATGACGGCCCGATCACGCAAAAAGAGACGAGTCCAAGAAACCTAGAATAGGTGACAAGGAAACACCGAGTGAGTATATAACTCAGTAAGTCATAAGCAATGCTCTACCATCCATTAATAACATTATCACAAGAGGAAACAAAATGGAACGAGGCTAGTTACTCCATCCATACCGAACCATGCCATAGTTCCTCAGACCTATCGGTTCAATCTCATACCAAATCATGCATTCACATTCCATATACTAATCGATAGGATATTTGAGGCATTTTCATACATCATTTTATTTTCGTTACAATCATACAACTAAACGACCTTTCACCTATTCCACGATAAATCTTATGTACGTGACTTCAAGTATAATTGTCACATAGGTTCAAACTTACCAAGCTCAACTCTAAATATAAACATAGCGCCTATTAGCCATGAACTCAAGGTACTTACCCGATCCGCTGTCCGTGATCAACTCAATAATGTCGCACACTTAGTGCCCATAGTGATTCAAAAAATATAGATTAAGTCCGCACACTCAGTGCTATATAATCAACTCGCACACTTAGTGCTATATAATCAAACTCGCACACTTAGTGCTGTACAATTTAAACCCGCACACTTAGTGCCAATCTCATGATCATAAATGTTTATACCCGCACACTTAGTGCCGAGATCAACAACTCAATATATCTCACCTCTTTTCTTTTCATTCAACACTTTCATCACCACATGCATACATGTATATAAATTTATCATTCCATTCGGCATAATTACATAGACATTATGTCTATTTAGATCAATACAAAATATATGCTTAATGACTTACCTTGTGTTGGGTAAGACGGTTCCAACTCGGTTACTCGATGATCTTTTCTTTGCCCTTGCTTGCCTCTCCACCTTTAGCTTCTTGAGCTAAATCGATAAATTAACTAGTTTAACCATCTTGCTAAACATTCATACTTCAATTACACATGCATATGTATGTTTGTATATTCGGCAATGACAATGGTAATATAGCAAACCTTAATTTAACTTATAATTGTTCATAACACATTTAAAGCATCCACTCCATTCCATCATTTTAAAGCACATACATTACTCAATATTATCCAAGTTCACATTCGGCATTTTCACAAATACACATGCCGATTTCGTTCACTCATCTCTAATGTTAATTAAGAAATGCCGAATGTCACCAACTAAATGGCATACACACACTCACATGCATAAAAGTCATCCACACCTCCTATAGCTCATTCGGCATTCACAAAATCATACCATTAGAATTCATGTACAATACCGAACCTTTAGACATTCAAACATCTACTCTATTCTTTTCAAATCATCTAAACGGCAACACTCACATTCTAGCATTTAAATACAAAACATTTATTCAAGTAACTAAGCAAGTCCAAGTTCGGCTATTACACATATAAATACTATCAAATTAAATTTTTAACTAGATCAAACATCTCTCATCAACATTTATTCATCAAAACATAAAGAAAATAATCAAATCTCTTCATTAACAACCATGGCCGAATGCTCCATTCACCACCCAAATCCAAATTTTTAACATGGGCAAAGTAAGGAACTTAGTAACTAACTCAAAATAAGCTTTCAAAATCTAACATGAATTACTAACCTTGTTTTAAGCTTAAGATGGCCGAATGCTATATCCCTTTTCTTCTTTAAAGTTCGGCTACTAAGGAAGAAGATGAAACCAACATTTTGTCTTTCTTTTGTTTTTCTATTATCCTTTCTTATTTTACTTAATTACTAACCCTTTATTTATTCTTTCTAACATAACACACTAAGCCAACATGTTCCCAACATGTTTCCACCCATAGCATGGCCAACCACTAGCTCAAATTTTGGGTAATTTGACATGCAAACCCATCATTTTCATAACATGCATTAATAGGCCACTTCACATTTGCCTAGCACATTTCTAAATTTTCTCACATAAGTCCTATTTAGTAAAATTCACTTACAATTAATAAAATTCAAACATGAAATTTTCACACATGCATATATACATATAATAAGTATCAAATATGATGGCTAATTATTAGTATGACTCGGTTTTGTGGTCCCGAAACCACTTCCCGACTAGGGTCAATTTTGGGTTGTCACACATCCCACCTCGCAAACCACCTAGCGATGAAGATGTTTAAAAACTTTTATTTATTATTTTATGTTTTTATTTTTATTCTATTTTAAGACTACTTTTTATTTTTTCCTTTAAGCTTATTTCTATTATATTTTATAATTTTCATTTTTAGAATTATCAATTTCAGCTATTCCATTACAAGTAATTATGATTCCTTATATTTTCTAAAAATTTCCTGATTCTGTCACAGTTATAAGGAGCTCCTCAACTTATCATCACATAGGAACTAAAAACTCCACCGGGAAAGGTTCTCTACGACTGCGATGTCCTGCTCGACCACGACCATAGCTACCACCAGATATAATATTTTTTTGGCGCAGGACTTATGGACTAATGAACCTCTACCACCACCGGAGTATCCTCCTCCACTCTCACGCCGATTACTCTCCAAAACTCTAGTTCGAGGAATTCATTCATCATTTAGGAAGTTTCACTTCTCTCCCTATCTTATGATTATATATCTGTCTTTTTCAAATATCTATCTTTGTACATTGAGGGCAATGTACATATTAAGTGTGGGGGGTCTTTTATATCACTATTAGGAACCCCTGAATATTGTCTTATTCTCACGTGAATTACTATATCACTATTAGAATGAATTTTAAATAATTTATGATTTTTGTTGATATGTCTTGAATTAAAACATAGGCATTTATACATTGATTGTTTAAACTTTAAGACATTAGAGAATCAAGCATGATAAGTTGTTTTTTGACGAATTAAAAACTTTTAGGTTGTTTCCCTAAGTTTAGGTATTATCTTGAGTTGGAATTCACAAGTTTAAACATCAAAAAGCCATAATTTTTGTGAGATCTTGAGCCTTTAGAGCATCTATTATTTCTTTCATGCTCACTTTCATTATGAGTGCATCAGTTGAATTTTTATTCTAGAACTTGCTTGATTATGCATGTCAAGACCACACCATTTGATTTGATATGTTAAAATGATAAAGGCATTTAGGTTTAATCCACTCACTCCATAAAAGCCTACCTTCACAATTAACCCTTAGTGAACCCCCTTGAGCCTAACAACTCATTCATTAATTTACCCTCGATATTAACCCATAACTTATTATTGGTAGAATCCCCTAAATTAATTTGATCCCTATTTTTGTCAAGATTTGAGTTGGGATAGTTTCTTAGCTATGTTTTATTCTATTTTGTAATTTCACTTGTTCTTAAATATATATATATATACATGTATACATATTAGTAGTAGTGATCTTCTGAGCTAATGAAGTTAAATTCCATTTTTTGAGAAAAAGCTCTGTTGTACTCAATTGATGACTAGTCATTTTTCTACTTAGGCAATTTTTCAATTTAGTCTCGATTCTAACCCATTCTTTCAGCTTGTGACCACACCCTTTAACCAAAGCCACATTACAACCCTCTAAAGACCTTTTGATTGATGTTTCATCTCAATTTATAGTGGTGGAGATTTGATTTTCATGCAAGCCTATGGTAATGACTTTTCATTATTGACTATTGAGTGCTTCATTTATTGTCCTTAAACACCTCGAGTGATTTGAGTGAATCTTTAGTGAGGATGTGACACTCTATGATATTTTGAATCAAAGGTAATTACTTAGATGAGGGCAACACCTACGTTTTAATGATAAAATGCTCAACTTGGAATGTTTGAAACTTTGATGTTCTTTTAGTCAAATTTAGAATGTTTGATTACTTATGGATTAGTTTGAGATATTATTGATAAGAATTATAAAGTTAAGAAGAATTTATTTTGATTGTGAGCTGAGGGTTTTGCTTGAAGACAAGCAAATGCTTAATCGTGGTGGTATTTGATAAACCGTAATTTATACATATTTTTACCCCATGCTTAACACATTTTATGGATGATTTTTCCTTAGATTTGGTGAATTCGAAGCTCCTAATGCCTTAATTTCATGTTTCATACTTAGGAGAGCATGGAAGAGTGAAAGGAACGAGAAACGGACCTAAAATGGAGCAAATGGGCTAACGTACAAAATAAACACGGCCTGGACTTCCTCACACGGATAGACCACACGGTCGTGTCAACTTGGCAGAATCGAAGCACGACACACACGAGTAGACCACACGCCCCTGCCTATTTACCAGGATTGACCACGGCCTAAAGTAATCGCACCCGGGCATGTCCTTGTCGAGCCCAATCAGAGTCCTATTCGAAAAAGGCCACTTTTGAGGGCTCTTAGGCATTCCAAAGCCTATAAATACACCCTATAAGAGGAGAAGAGGGGGACGCAGAGGAGGAAGCAAGGAATTGCTCAAGGAAAGCCGATCGATCCATCTCAGAAGCCGGATTCACCATCAAGATTGAAGATCTCCCTTCAAATTACCTCAGGTGTTTTGGGTTTTCTGATGTTTTGTTATTTTTATTCTTTTGAGATGTTTTCTTTCATTAGTATGAACTAAAACCTCTAAATACCTAAGGGGAATGAAACCTAAGACGGATCTTGTTATTATTTTTTGAATTGTATGATAAATATTTAACTTGTTCTTAATTATGTGTTCTTAATTCTTGTTTTGATATTCCAGGATATTGATTCAAGTTAAGCTCTTATTCAGAGGAGGAATAGACCCTGTCTAAGAGTAAATTTGACATAATTAAGCGGAGTTGATTGCGCGCCTAGAGATAGGTTGACAAGATTTTGCCAGATTAGGGTGAAACCTAGTAAGGGGATCCATAGATAGAGTTAATGCAACCCTATGGCGTTAATTAGAAAGAGATTTCAATTATTCAATATTAAAGATTTAGCATACAATTATTTAATGCTTATTAACATACAAACTTACCTCGAATTAGTTTGGAGAAATTCTACCGATCAATCCACTACTTTATCTTTGCCTTGATCTAAATCCGAACGTGGCTTGTCTTGACCTATATAATCAAATTTAACTACTTTAAGCCTCATTCTATTCAATTCAATCCCAAAATTCATGTTATGGCAAAAATACTATTTTGTCCCTAAACATTTAACTTCTTTACAATTTAGTCCCTAACTTATAAAAATGCAAATTCATGCAATTCAATCCACACCCATGCTTGCCGAATTCTATAAAGACCCATAGTATTATTTTGCACATTTCACCACATAATTTTCACATTTTACAAATAAATCCCTATTTGACATTTTCAACAAAAATCACTTTACAAAACTTGTTTATATAACAACAACCATTCATTTTCTATCATCAAACATCAAAATGCATACACATTCATCAATGGTAAAACCCTAATACCTTCACAATTTTGCAATTTAGCCTATGGGCTAGTTAGAAGACTCCAAAAACATAGAAATCATTAAAAACGAGTTGAAAATGCACTTCCATGCAATGAGATTATGGCCGAACCTTCAAAAGCATAACAATGGAGTTTTTGCTTCTTTATTTTCAATTGAAGATAGGTTACAAAGATGATACATTTTTGTTTTCATTATTTTACTATGTTTAATTTATTAAATTACAACTTTAAACTCAATTAATAACCTTTAAAACACTTAATAATGTGTCCATATATGTCCACTCACATTATGAACGATTTAATTACAACATAAACCCTTCAACCTTTTATTAACAAAGCTATTTAATCCATTTTATCAAATTAAGAATGCAAACAATAAAATTTCTTAACGAAATTTTCATATGACTCTATTAACATGCTATAGACATTAAAATAATAATAAAATAGAAATTTCAACTTCATATTTGTGGTCCCAAAACCACTATTTAGATTTCACTAAAAATGGGCTATTACAGAATCCACAAAGTTTGATTGTCTCCACAAATTATATCTCTCGAGATAAAACAAAGAACAAACTGAAAGTAAATCTAAAAACCTAAGAAAATAGAAAAGCTAAACTAAATTTAAAAGAGAATTTCTAAGCTATGTAATTGGTGTCCATAATGTGTGACAAATGAGCCTATTTATCGATTTCAAGTGGTAGTCGTCCTCAACCCTAGGTTAGCTAACGTTCCTAAGCTTTAAGTTTGATTGAACAAACCAAAATTCCCCTTGGCTCATTTTAATTCTTATCCAGATTTGATGTCACGACACATCAGGACCTGTGTCGTGACAAAGGAGTCAATATACTCCTCTTGAAGATGTCTTTAAGGGTATGTCCTGACACCCTTTAGCTGTAACGCCTCAAATTTTGGGCTTAGAAGAAATGGGCCTTGGGTTTGGGGAGCTTTTGGAAGTCGGCATGTGAATAATTGCTGTCCAAGAAGTGACATAAATGAAAGCTTGCTTCAGTGGTTAAGGGTATTGAGAAGTGTTGGAGAAGTCCTGGGTTCAAACCTGGGTTTTAGCAAAATATTTGGTTTTAAGTGAATTAAACCCTGAATGTTAGGTAGTAAGCCTTTTAATTAATTAAGTTTAGAAGGTGACACAAAGAAGCATGTGGTCAAGTGGCAAGGAGGCAATAGGAGTGTGCATGTGGTTAGAGGTTCGAGTGTTGCCATAGTTTTGAGATGGATATTTATTTTGCTATATGGACGGCTAGTATTGGAGTTGGTTTTGGACTCTGAGTTGAAATGGTCATGGAGGAGTGGTTAGAGTGATTTGTGGAGTGATAAGGGGAGAGATTCAAGGAGAAGAATGGGGATGGTTTTCTGGAGAAAAGTTAGGAGTTTGATGAGTTGAGGGAAATGTGCCGAAATGGGGATTAGGGGTGTGGAAATTCGGCTAAGCTAGTTTTTCCACTCTCCTTTGTTCAGTTTTGGTCACTTTTGTTTTGGGGGAATCCTTCATTTTCTGCCGATTTTGTTATGAACTGAAGTACCGAAAGTAGTCTCTTATTTTGGTTTCAATTTTGGTTGCTGGCATTGTCTAGTTGACCATTTGGGTAAAGTCATGTGTATTGCCGAATACCTCTCTTAACCTCTGTCGATTGCTCTCCTTCTTTCACCTTTCTTACCTTTCATTTTCTTGACCGATTTTAGTCTCTTTTCTCCCCATCTTTTTCTCCATTTTCTATTCTCCTTTCCTCTCAATATTTCGATTTCTTCTTGTTCTGAGTTGGCCGAACATTCCTTGTCCCATCTCTCCCTCCTTATTCAAGTTTTACAAGAGTTCTTGACAAGATATGATTGTGGGGTTTTATGTATTCCTGAGGAGTGGTGAAGTGCAAAAGTACTCAAGTCATCAAACCCCTTTCTTCCATTATTCTATTAAGGTAAGAGCATTACCTTTTTTATTATTTGAGCATAGGCCAAATGCCCCTATATCTCTGTGAGATTTATGTCGTGATCCTAGGCAATCTCACCTAGTAAGACCTTTTAATATCGCAGATTATTGGCAAGTAAAGTGGGATCAGTTTTAGTCTACTACAATTTAGTAAAATAGGCCATGGTTTGTTCAATTGAGGTAGATATTATTATTGGTTTGGGGATTAAGAGCCTATGAACCCTAATAAGTGAATGATTGATTGAATGTTTGGGATGAATCTAGGTTGGAGTACTCGCGGATTGTTCGCACGTTTTTGTAAGCAGGTGCGTAATCATATGGCTTGTTTTGATAACCGGCTGAAAAGCTAAAAATGTGTGTTGTTTACTCTTCTATGACTATAGATCGGCAAAATGCTGAAAAGCTAGAAATATGCCGTACGACACCACACGAGCGTGCAATCGCGTGTGTGGTGAACCGAGCTCACGGAACGTGGGCGTACGACGAGAAAGGCCACCATGAACGAATTCGTGGGCTTAGGCCATAGTGGGCAACTTGAGCCACAAAATGGGCTGAATAGGCCCAATGGGCCCATAGGCCCACGTGGGTAAATTTCACTATTAAGCGGGAAGTAGTTGGACTTGTCATGTCGCGCACATGACTGATAAACCGTAATTTATACATATTTTTATCCCATGCTTAGTACAATTTATGGATGATTTTTCCTTGAAATTGGTGAATTCGATGCTCCTAATCCCTTAATTTCATGTTTTATACTTAGGTGAGCATAGGAGAGTGAAAGGAACGAGAAACGGGTAAAAAATGGAGAAAACAGGCCAACATACAAAATCAACACAACCTGGACTTCCTCAGACGGGCAAACCACACGGCCGTGTCCCTTTGGCAAGGTCAAAGCATAATTTACACGGGTAGATCACACGTCCGTGCCCATTTAACAGCCTTAACCACGGCCTCAAGCAATCGCCCATGGTCGTGTCCCTACCAAGCCAAGTTTAGTTCAATTCGAAAAAGGCCAATTTTGAGGGCTCTTAGGCATTCCAAAGCCTATTTAAACACCTGATGAGGCACTTAGACAGGGGGACATACAGGAGGAAGCAAGGAATTGCTCAAGGAAAGCTTATCGATCCATCTTAGAAGCCAGATTCACCATCAAGACTGAAGATCTCCCTTCAAATTCCCTCAGGAGTTTTTGGGTTTTCTTATGTTTTGTTATTTGTATTCTTTTGAGATGTTTTCTTTCATTAATATGAACTAAAACCCTAAGGGGAATGAACCCTAAGACGGATCCTGTTATTATTATTTGAATTGCATGATAAATATTTGACTTGTTCTTAATTATGTGTTCTTAATTCTTTTTTTGATATTCCAGGATATTGATTCAAGTTAAGCTCTTATTCAGAGGAGGAATAGACCCTGTTTAAGAGTAAATTTGTCACAATTAAGTGGAGTTGGTTGCGTGCCTAGAGATAGGGTGACAGGATTTTGCCGAATTCGGGTGAAACCTAATAAGGGGATCTATTGATCGAGTTAATCCAACCCTAGGGCGTTAATTAGAAAGAGATTTCAATTATTCAATCTAGGGTTATATGTTGTTAGTCTCAAGAGAGATAATAATATAACTTAGGAATCTCTACGGAACAAGTTGAATGAATAAATCGTCCGATTCAGAGTCAAATAATAGGTGAAGTCTAGGTGGATTTTTCCTTAGGTATTGTCTTAATTAATCGAGTTTTCCAAAAAGTATTTTCCCCAAATTTCTCTTCTGTGATTTCTTAGTTTAATTAATCAGTTAGATAAACAAAACCCTTTTATTTTTCAGGCTAGATAATAAAATGAAAGTTGACACTAGTACTTTTAGTTCCTTTGGGTTCGATAATCCGGTCTTGCTAAAGCTATACTACTGTTCGATAGGTACACTTGCCTTTATCGTGATAATAGTTAGTTTCAAAAATGATTCATTATAAATATTTAAAACCTGTCATGAACATCACGTATCAAGTTTTTGGCGCCGTTGCCAGGGAACTATGATATTAAGAACACTCGATTTTTATTACTCTAGCCATTTACTTTTACTGCAATTTAAATTTTATTCCAATTTTTTCTTACAATTCTTCTTTTTCCCTTTTTTCTGGCAGGTTCTTATAGTTTATGACTTGAAGAAACCTGTCAGGACCATTACTTTTTGACAGTGAGATTGATCACACAATTCATAGAAACCAAAGAGAAATAAGGCAAAGCTTAAGATACACAGAGAACGAGTAAGAGGACGATATTCAAACCACAACTGAGGAGATAGCTGAAAACCAAGAAAATCCACTACCTCCTACGATTGATGTAAATTAGAATCCTACTCCACGCACTATGTATGATTATGCTAAACCTTCTTTAACAGGAACTGAGTCAAGTATAGTTAGGCCTGCTATTACTGCAATTAATTTTGATCTGAAACCTAACACAATTCAAATGACACAATAGTTTGTTCAGTTTGATGGTTTGCAGGATGGTTTGCAGGACAAGGATCCCAATGCTCACTTGGCAAATTTCCTAGAATTTTGCGATACCTTTAAAATTAATAGTGTTTCTTTTGACGCAATCTGCCTTCGGTTGTCTCCCTTTTTGTTGAGGAATAAGGCTAAAAAATGGTTGAACTCGTTACCATGAGGGTCAATCACTACTTGGGAACAAATGACCGAAAAGTTTTTACTAAAATATTTTTCGCCGGCTAAAATGGCTAAACTATGTAAGATATCTCTTCTTTTGTAAAGATGGATTTAGAAACACTCTACGATGCATAGGAGAGATATAAGGACCTTTTGCGAAGATGCCCTTACTATGGGTTACCACTCTAGCTACAGGTTCAAACTTTTCATAATGGCCTGAATCCGTCTGCTCGAGAGATGATTGATGCAGCCGCTGGAGGAACCATCAATAATAAGACACCTGAAGATGCCTATGAATTTATAGAGGAGATGTCACTGAATAACTATCGGTGGCAAGTCATGAGGACAAAGCCAACGAACACAGCCGGCATTTATAACGTCGATTCGGTCACCATGCTCTCTAATCAGGTAGACCTCTTAAATAAGAAAATTGATGGTTTTCTTAGTTCTTCACAGGTTCACCCAGTAATGTAGTGCGAAGCAAATGGAGGTGGATCGAGCAATTCAGAATACCCACCTTATGGCCACAACATGGAGAACGACCAGTTAAATTACAAAGGTAATAATCCTCGATCTCAAAACAATCCTTATAGCAATACTTACAATGCAGGTTGGAGGAATCACCTAAATTTTTCGTGGGGAGGCCAAGGAAATTAGAAACCACCACCCCCTCTAGGCTTTCAGCAACCACCATACCAGCAAGAGAAAAAGCTGAACCTTGAGGAGATGCTAACCAAATTCAACTCGGTGTTAGAGACTCGTTTTCAGAATACTAAGACGGCACTCAAAAATCAACAAGCATCAATCCAGGGGCTCGAAACTCAGATCGAACAGCTCACTAAGTTGGTTTCCGAATGACCACAGGGTAGCATGCCAAGCAACACTGAATCTAACCCAAGGGATCAACTCAATGCAATTTCTATTCAAGATGAGGAAGGGTTAGTGGAAAAACCAAGGTTAGAACTGGTGGTAAGCGAAGGTAAGAATGAGGTAGGCCAAAACAAACAAAAATCGGTAAGTCCAGAATATAAACCTCGTGTGCCATACCCCAATGCGACAAGGAAAGACTGCTTAGACGAACAATTTGGTAAATTCCTTAAACTTTTAAAGAAACTACATATTAACTTACCGTTTATTGAAGCACTTTCGCAGATGCCAAACGCAGTCAAATTTTTAAAGGAGTTTCTAGCAAATAAACGAAAGTTAGATGAAAGATCGCATGTAGAGCTGAATATGGTTTGCTCAGCCATTCTGCAGAATAAGCTGGCCAACAAATTGAAAGATCCAAGGAGTTTTACAATTCCTTATTTAATTGGTAGCTTAGATGTTAATAATGTGATGGCCGATCTAGGGGCTGGTATCAATGTTATGCCTTACAAATTGTTTAAAGAACTAGGTCGAGGGAAACCCAAACAAACTAGGATGAGCATTCAATTAGTAGATAAAACTGACAGATTTCCTAGGGGTATTATTGAAGACGTACTTGTTAAAATTGACAAATTTATATTCCTACTTGATTTTGTTGTTTTAGACATAGAAGAAGATATTAATCTCCCTTTAATTTTGGGAAGGACCTTTTTAGGAACTACTAGAACAATTATTGACGTTGGCACAGGTGAACTCACACTTCGTGTAGGAGACGAAACAATCACCCTTCAAGCTCGCAACCCGAACAACACATCGAGAATTGAAGGTGATTGTACAAATTGTTCTACTAAGACTGATTGTACAGTGCAACCTATTTTGTAGGAAATAAGTTTGAAGGACACACATAGGCCATGTTCAATCCACAACAGAGGATCTACACATGAAGAACGAAGGTTACAAATTGAGGAGTTAGATGAATGGCTAACATTTAAACTAAGAAAACACGATAAACCAAAACTACGCCAGAACGAGCTCAATGCCTCACCAAATCAACTTAAGGTTGGAGATAAAGTTTCATTAGATGCCGCAGATCCTCACATTGACACTGCCAAACCGAATGAAGAAATTCCTCTTACGGTACTTAGCATTTTTCCATTTGGTAGAATCGAGGTAAGTCATCCCAAATTCGGCACGTTTAAGGTAAACAATACCCGCCTAAAACCTTATTTTGATAGGATTAATAGCAGGAATGAGGAGTATAAACTCCTCAAACCACCATGACCATTCACCAGAGAGGTAAGTCGAGTTTAGACTATAAATAAGCACTTCTCAGGAGGCAACCTGTGCACTAACAATATTAATTTCTTTAAATTATAGTTTTAACATCTAACATACTAACTAACTCCTGGAACGCAGGCTTTCTAAAGCACACACGGCTAGGCACATAGACGTGCCTTAAGCCGTGTGAAAACCAGGCAAAATTTCCCCCAACGCAGGAAGCGATAAGTCACCATGGCAGTGCGTTAGGACCGTGGGTGAATCTGCCAAAACAACACGGGCGTGCAATACGATTGTGTCATAGAACCGTTGTTGAACCTGAGAAAATAGCACAGGCATTCGCTACGCCCGTGTCTAGAACCCATGGTCGAACCTATCAGATTAACACGGGCGTGGGCCTACATACACGCGCATGGGAGAAGCAGACAAAGACAGACACATCCATGCACCATGGTCGTGTGCACCCACATGCCAAGGAAAACGGGCATGGACCAAAAGTCAGACGCGCCCAAATTCAAAATTCACGGATCACACGGGAAAAAATTAGGGAACACAAGCGTGTCCCCTGGCCGTATGTCCCAAAATCTATAAATACCCTTCACTATTCATCATCTTCTTCACCCAAAATCCCTAACCCTAGCCGCTGCAAGTCCACACGGCCTCCCTGCCATGCCCGTGCGTCGCCTCGAACTCTATTTTCAACGCCCATTCTCATCTTTTTAGCGTTTGTTTACTCTTTTCTCTTTTATTTTACTTAGTTCTAATGCTAATTATCATGTTAATCTTCATTTATCCCACACTATTTCCATTTTTCTATCATTCAAGTTCCATTGTTAGATTAGCTACCATTTATTTCATGTGACATCTTTCTTTATTACTTCATGATTTCTCAGGCCCCATTTACGTATTCTAAGTCAATATTCACTTGCTTATTATTCTTTTCCATTATGATCCATGCATTGTGATACATTCATGCTTTTTACATTTCCATCAAGCTCTTTGCCATTTTGATTTTCATACTAATACCACGACATTATGCCATAAAATTTATTGTTTTGGTTAGGTCTGTTAGTGTTAGTAGTTGTGCCTAAAATTATTTATGACCTTTTCCTTGTTGAATTTGTTTACATTTTACCTTATCCAATCATCAAAATGGAATGATGGTTATGCTTGCTGGTATACCATGTCAAGCTCACATAGGAAGAGAACCGCCGCCCCTACTTCGAAAATACGGAAGGGGGCATCATCTTCTTCAGGCTACACTTCAGAAATCTGACACCTCTTCCTCCAATTTTCACTAGGTAATCAAGAGGAATTGTTTCAGATTCTACGGGCCCGACCTTTAGGTGTGGGCTACTGCATTGACTGGATCGTGCTTGAAAAAGTCCAGTTGGCTGACGATGTAAGAGCACTCCTGACAACCAATCCATGGGACCTCTTCTTTGTGATTATCGAACCGACGTACCTTGAGCTCTCACTTGAACTTTGCTCGACATTTCATGTTCAAGATGTCATGACCAACTTCGATGATCCTGGAATAGTCTGTCTCGGTGGCTTAGCTCGCTAGTTGTGCATTCTCGAGTTTGGTATTGCTTTGGGTCTATATACAAAGGAGTTTAGGGATGAGAACGACCTCGACACTCTCCACCACCACATCCACTACTCTCCCTCGAAGTGCTAGGATGCCTTGGTCCCCAGTTTGGCCACCTACGATCCTAGCCACTCCAAGGCATCGGCACTTTCTCCATCCTTAAGGTACTTACATGCCATCTTGGCCCACACATTGACAGGCCGGCGAGAGAGCACTGGCATCATCAACACTCACGATGCCTACTTTCTATGGAGCATGGTGAATGGGCACTTCTTCGACCTCGCCTACTTTATTGGCCTCGCTATTCGCCACCAGACAGAGTGGCATCAGAGGAGGGTCATCTCCATTGGCACTTATGTGACTCGACTAGCACGACACTTCGGGCTCTTCAACACAGCGTCCTAATCATCCTCCCTCACTCTCATTGGCCAGATGTCTCCATAAGGCATCTCGAACATGTTACATATGAGGATGATCGAGAAGCACCGAGGAACCCACCCTCTTCAGTATCGCCTTGCCAAATCAGCCGAGGAGGGAGACCTTGAGGACATTACTGATGATGTCCCTCTACGTCACGAGAACCCACAATCTCAGCCACCACCTCCTTCTCGTCCAGTTCATGCGGCGGCTTCATATGCTGACATCTCTGAGCGCCTTACCTGATTCGAGCAACAGTGTTTTTAGCACTTCGATAACATTAATTCTACTCTACAGCAGATTTGTCAGCACTTCCACATCTCATCGCCAAACCCACCTCGCGAACTATCTAGCGATGAAGATGTTTAAAAACTTTTATTTATTATTTTATTTTTTTAATTTTATTCTATTTTAAGACTACTTTTTATTTTTCTTTAACCTTATTTTTATTAGATTTTATCATTTTTATTTTACAATTATCAATTTCAGCTACTCCATTACGAGTAATTATGCTTCCTTATATTTCCTAAAAAAGTTCCCGACTCTATCACAATTATAAAGAGCTCCTCAAGCTCATCATCACATAGGAACTAAAAACTCCACCGGGAAAGGTTCTTCACAACTGCCATGTCCTGCTTGACCATGACCATAGCTACCACCAGATATAATATTCTTTTGGCGCAGGACTTATGGATTAATGAACCTCTAACACCACCGGAGTATCCTCCTCCACTCTCACGCTGATTATTCTCCAAAACTCCAATTCAAGGAATTCATTCATCATTCAAGAAGTTTCAATTCTCTCCTTATCTTATGATTATAGATCTATCTTTTTCAAAATATCTACCTTCGTAAATTGAGGCCAATGTACATATTAAGTGTGGGGGCGTCTTTTATATCAGAAAAATCCCTGAATTTTATTTTATTCTCATACGATCTTCTCATATCATTATTAGAATGAATTCCAATTAGTCTATAATGTTTATTGATATATCATGAATTAAAACATAGGCATTTATGCATTGATTATTTAAACTTTAAGACATTAGGGAATCAAGCATCATAAGTCAATTTTTGAATAATTAAAAACTTTTAGGTTGTTTCCCCAATTTTAGGTATTACCTTGAGTTGGAATTCACAAGTTTAAACATCAAAAAGCCATAAATTTTGTGAGATTTTTAGCCTTCAGAGCATCTATTATTTCTTTCATGCTCATTTTCATTATGAGTGTGTCAGTATTGAATTGTTATTCTTGAACTTCTTGATTATGCATGTCAAGACCATACCATTTGATTTGATATGTCAAAATGATAAAGGCACTTAGGTTTAACCCACTTACTCCATAAAAGCCTACCTTCACAATTAACCCTTAGTGAAACACCCTTGAGCTTAACAACCCATTCATTGACTTACCCTCAATATTAATGTAACGCCCCCACGCCCGAGACCGTCGTCGGAGTCGAGTATGAGGTGTTACTAAGCTTAATTTAACATATTTAGAACTTTGGATTATTTATTTCTACATTCGCAGCTTTTAAGCTACTTGCATCACAGTCACAAGAAAAATCATATCTCGAGTTACAAAACTCGAAATCAAGATCTGTAAATTTTCCCTGAATCTAGACTCATATACCTATCTACTAATTTTTTTCTAGAATTTTTAGTTGGGCCATTTAGTACATTTTATTAGTTAAAGTTACCCCTATTTCAGGACTTGACTGGTCTGACCTCTGTTTACTACGAACCGCATTTCTCTCTGTAAAACATTCATATGAATATGAGATTTATTTCTCCTGAAACTAGACTCAATAAGGATTCTGAGAATATAAAATAAACTACCTAATTATATCTTTACAATTTATGGTGAATTTCTAAAGTTTGAACAGGGGATTCAGAAACTACTATGACCCTGTTTCACTAAAATTCTAATATCTTATAACATATAATTCCTTTTCTTGTTTCATTTATTTGATGTGAAACTAGACATAATAAGATTCAATTTTATATGTAGTCCATCACCAAATTCAATTTCTATGATTTTTAGTAAATTTTCAAACTCACGTCAGTGTTGCTGCAGTATCCTATTTATGGCAAATTTCATCCCTTTTGATGAGTTTTTATACACTAAGTATCTTATTAATTTTCCTTATCATCAAACATAATCTAAACTAACCATTTTCATAATTTATCATTATCAAACATTTCCTCAACCATTCCATTACCATACCATAAGATCATTTACACAAAATAGATATATTGCTATACATGCCATACTTAAATTTACAAGCCTTTACCAAAAGTCTTCCGGATAGTGTGACTGAGCCTTCGACCTATCCCGACTCCTGAGCTGGCTTGGCCAAAACTAAAATCAGTAAGAAGGAGGGAGTAAGCATAAATGCTTAGTAAGTTCATATGCAAATAATAAGTAACATAACAAACAGTCATACCAATCAACATTAGCATGCATCACTAAAACACATGTCACATTTCTAATCATTTTTTATCATCTTATTACCTTATCGTGGTTGTATCAATACTCAACCCGAGGGTTAAATACATACCTGTTCAAAATATCCATTTCACATCACTTACCAATATGTCTCTTTACATCTCAAATATTCTCCCTTTTTGAGTAGAGCTTTACCCGTCGAACACATCGGAATATAATTCGGATACATGGATAACTTGCACATAAGTGCCATATATGCAATCAAGCAATCATGTAACCCGCCCATAAGCGAACTCGGTCTCAACTCAACGAGCTGGGGCGTTCGCATCCATAAGTGAACTCGGACTCAACTCAACGAGCTCGGATGCCTAGTTACATCTCACGAACTCGGACTCAACTCAACGAGTTCGGACATTCGCATCCATAAGTGAACTCGGACTCAACTCAAGGAGTTCGGATGCTCAACCATCCTAGTGACATGTCACTTGTATCCTAATATATTCCTAAGGTTCAAACGGGCTTTTTCCTCTAACACTTATCCTTGCCGTCTTCCGTAGAATGCCGAAATCAATACTTGGTAACAATTATATTTAACAAGTAGTTCACATAATTTACATATTATTTGAAATTAACCACAAAGCATACATTTCATAATAAAATTCAGCATAACATATAATTAACATCAATAACTTAAAAATAACCATTATGCTACATTATTTACACATGAACTTACCTTGGCACCAAAATACAAGGATTTTGCAATCTAGTCCACAATCTTTTCTTTTCCTCGATTGAGGTCGATTCCACGTCTTTCTTGATCTAAAATAACACATTTAGCTTATTTAATACTCACATTATCAAATTAATCCTTAACTCAAATTTTGGCAAAATTACAATTTTACCCCTAAACTTTTGCATATTTACATTTTTGCCCCTAGGCTCGGGATTAAACTTTATTACTTATTCTTATGTTTTACAACATGCTGATCACTTTTCTCTTCTATGGCAACATCAAATTCTCACTCTAACATGTACTTGTGACTATTAGGTATTTTTACCGATTAAGCCCTTTTACTCGTTTTTCTTAAAATCGAGTAGTACAAGTTGTCTAACATAATTTAAAACTTCATATTCTATCATAAAACATCAAAATACACAAATTTCACCTATGGGTATTTTTCCAAATATAAACACTAGGTTAAATTATTGCTAACATAAGCTTTATTGAGTTACCGGGATCTCAAAAACGTAAAAATCATTAAAAACGAGGCTTGGAATCACTTGCTATGGAGCTTGGAAGCTTGAAACAAACCCTAGCTATGGAGAACCCTTGAAATTTCGGCCTAATGAAGAAGATGGACAAAAATTGGCTTTTAATTTTATTTTTAATTCATTTTAATAACTAAATGACCAAAATACCCTTACTACTAAACTTTCCAAAAATTCCTTCCATGTCCTAATTTTGTCCATGAACTTAAAATTGTTAAAATTTCTATTTAAGACCTCCTAATTAATATTTCAAAGTAATTTCATACTAAAAACTTCTAGAATGCAAATTTTGCAACTTATTCAATTTAGTCCCTAACTTTAAATTAAACTCGTTATGCCCAAAATTTCTTCACGAAATCTTCACACAATTATGCATTCATATCATAAACCTCAAAATAATTATAAAATAATTATTTCTATCTCGGATTTGTGGTCACGAAACCACTATTCTAATTAGGCCCTAATTCGGGATATTACAATTAACCCATAACTCATTATTGTTGAAATCCCCTAAATTAATTTGATCCCTATTTTTGTCGAGATCTGAGTTGGAATAGTTGCTTAGCTATGTTTTATTCCATTTTGTAATTTGACTTGTTCTTAAAAATATATATATATACATATGCATATATAATAGTAGTAGTGATCTTCTGAGCTAAAGAAGTTAAATTCCATATTCTGAGGAAAAGCTCTGTTGTACGCAATTGATGACTAGTCATTTTTCTAGTTAGATAATTTTTCAATTCAATCTCGATTCTAATCCTTTCTTTCAATTTCTGACCACACCCTCTAACCAAAGCCACGTTATAACCCTCTAAAGTCCTTTTGATTGATGTTTCATTTTAATTTATAGTGGTGGAGATTTGATTTTCATGCAAGCCTATGGTAAAGACTTTTCATTTTGACAATTGAGTGCTTCATTTATTGTCCTTAAACACCTCGAGTGATTTAAGTGAATCTTTAGTGAGGATGTGAAACTTTGTGATATTTTGAATCAGAGGTAATTACTTGGATGAGGGGAGACACCTATGTTTTCATGATAAAATGCTCAACTTGGAATGTTTGAAACTTTGATGTACTTTCAGTTGAATTTTCAATGTATGATTACCTATGGATTATTTTGAGATATTATCAATAGAAATTATAAGTTGAAAAGAATTTATTTTGATTATGAGGTGAGGATTTTGCTTGAGGGCAAGCAAATGCTTATGTGTGGAGGTATTTGATAAACCGTAATTTATACATATTTTTATCCCATACATAGCACATTTTATGGATGATTTTTCCTTAAAATTGGTGAATTTGATGCTTCTTATGCCTTAATTTCATGTCTTATACTTAGGTGAGCATAGGAGAGTGAAAGGAACGAGAAACGGGCCAAAAATGGAGAAAACGAGCCAACGTACGAAATCAACACGGCCTGGACTTCCTCACACAGGCAAACTACACGGCCGTGTCCCTTTGGCAAGGTCAAAGCATGATTTACACGAGTAGATCACATGCCCATACCCATTTAACAACCTTGACCACGGCCTTAAGCAATCGCATACGGGCGTGTCCCTGCCGAGCCCAAGTTTAGTTCAATTTAGAAAAGGCCAATTTTGAGGGCTCTTAAGCATTCCAAGGCCTATTTAAATGCATGAGGAGGCACTTAGACAGGGGGACGCACAGGAGGAAGCAAGGAATTGCTCAAGGAAAGCCGATCGATCCATCTCAGAAGCCAGATTCACCATCAAGACTGAAGATTTCCCTTCAAATTCCCTCAGGAGTTTTTGGGTTTTCTTATGTTTTGTTATTTTTATTCTTTTGAGATGTTTTATTTCATTAGTATGAACTAAAACCCCTAAATACCTAAGGGGAATGAAACTTAAGATAGATCATGTTATAATTATCTGAATTGTATGATAAATATTTGACTTGTACTTAATTCTTATTTTGATATTCTAGGATATTGATTCAATTTAAGCTCTTATTCAGAGGAGGAATAGAACCTGTTTAAGAGTAAATTTGTCATAATTAAGCGGAGTTGGTGCGTGCCTAGGGATAGAGTCACAAGATTTTGCCAGATTAGGGTGAAACCTAGTAAAGGGATCCATAGATCGATTTAATGCAACCCTAGGGCATTAATTAGAAAGAGATTTCAATTATTCAATCTAGGGTTAGACGTTGTTAGTCTCGAGAGAGATAATAATATAACTTAGGGATCTCTACAGAACAAGTTGAATGAATAAATTGTCCGATTCAGAGTCAAATAGCAAGTGAAGTCTAGGTGGATTTTTCCTTAGGTATTGTCTTAATCAATTCAGTTTTCCAAAAAGTATTCTCCCCAAATTTCGCTTCTATGATTTCTTAGTTTGATTAATCAGTTAGATAAACAAAACCCTTTTATTTTTTAGGCTAGATAATAAAAAGAAAGTTGATACTAGTACTTTAAGTTCTTTTGGGTTCGATAATCCGGTCTTGCTAAAGCTATACTATTGTTTAATGTACACTTGCCTTCATCGTGATAATAATTAGTTTCAAGAATGATTCATTATAAATATTTAAAACCTGTCATGAATATCACGTATCAATGACTTAGGTTGTTTTGGGCCTCGATGGGCCAAAATGGGCCGTGTGGGACCAATGGGCTCGTGGGCCCATACAGATAAAATCTACGATAAGTAACAATTAATGAACCAGGCTATGGTGTACACATAGCCGTATCTAAATTTGGGCTAAATGGGCCACACGAGCATGTGGGCCCACTTGGGCCGAGTTTTGGGCCTTAGGCCAACTTGCACCGATATGATCATTTAGGTTGTCTGCGTCGCTCGAGGCTACTGTAGACCTTCGTAAAGGTCGTTAAATGACCGTAATGCCTCTGTAGAGTAAAATAACCGTAATGCTCCTGTAGGGTAAAATGACCGTGATGCCCTTGTAGGGTAAAATGACTGTAATGCCCCTATAGAGTAAAACGACCGTAATGCCCCTATAGGGTAAAATGACCGTAATGCCACTGTAGGGTAAAATGATCGTAATGCCCCTGTAGGGTAAAATGACCATAATGCCCCTGTAGGGTAAAATGACCGTAATACCCCTGTATGGTAAAATGTCGATTATGCCCTTATTTTTCGTATGACTGATGTGCTTATGATTTACATATATGATTGTACTAAGTATGACTTTGCATACACATAATATTTATGACATGACATACTGCATGGGGTTGGGATTTTGATATGGAGGAAGTTTTGTACTGGTGACTATGTCACATTCACTGTTACTGGTGGCTATGCCACAATTATTAATACTGGTGGCTTTGCCACATTTACTGTTTCTGGTAGCTATGTTGCATTATTATTACTGGCAGCTTTGCTGCGATATTGGTGTGCTCGCTAGGTGGGTCGATTTATATCCCCACATGGTGTGTTGGTTGGTACGGGTAGTGTGCTGGTTGGATTTGGGTGGGATGCATAATTGCATTACAATGTACTGTATTGTTACTGCATTGGGCTTAGGCCCACACTATTACCGTATAAGGCTAGGGCCCAGATTGTACAGATACTGAATAGGGCTTAGGCCTAGATTGTACTAATACTGAATAGGGCTTAGGCCCAGATTGTACTAATACTGAATAGGGCTTAGGCCCAGACTATGTTATTCACTATTTGTTCACTGTTTGTTTGTTATTAGGACTACACACTAAGTTTTTCGTAAACTCACCCATTTGTTTTAACTGTTCAGGTAATCCTTTGGCGGATCGGAGATGGCCACACTACTTTTTCTTATTCTTTTATTTGCTATTAGATTTCATTTTGGGTTTTAATTTATGTAATAAGGCTGGTTGTGGGTTTTAAGTTTTAATTGGGATTTTGATTTCTTATATAAAACTGCTAGTCTATGAAAACACGAGTTTTCAAAATAGTCACGATTTTTTAAAGAACACGAGCTTTCAACAACAAAGTTTTCAAAACGCTTCCGTGATTTAAATTGAGGTAATATACCAAAGGAAAACAAATTGGTAAACATTTTGATGAGAACTTTTGTTAAATAATAATAAAACGATTTAGATTCAGTAACAGATTTTTACCGAAAAATCAATTTTTGAAAAACACTTCAATGTGACATGTCAGATTTGACCATAACGTCTAGGCCAGGTTTGGGGTGTTACATCAGCTGTGTTGCAACATCGAAGGTAGTTTTGGGATTTCTTTATTTTTCTCCTTATGTTGCGACATAGTGACCAGTATCAATTTACCATGCCTTCTAATGGTCTCCTACCCACTTGCAAAGTTCATTAGCTCACCCTTGGGCCTCACTTACCCCCTAAGTTCAATAAAAGACTCAACTTACACATTTTATTATCTTTAAGAAAACATACTAAAGTATAGTTAAAACCTGATGAAAATGTTTGCTTTCAAGCTTCTAAAGTGAAAAAATTAGTCTAATCGGCTACATTGAATTACGGTAGATCATTAAGGCATTACATTGTATCGACATGGTTTATGATGATGGATAACATAACTAAGTATTTATTCAGTTGAACTACTTTTAGGTTTGTCAGTTCTTTATCTAAGTGAACTACGTAGATTTGCTTTATTAGTATTTAAGTTAGCTAAACATCAATCGTAAGTTGCATGTGAGATGTTGTTGTATAAATTCAATATTTCATTGCCATGCTTCTACATGTTCAACATATTCCAAGGGTCATCTTATGCATTTTTTTTGTGTTAGCTTGAGGACAAGCAAAGACTTAAGTGTAATGGAGTTTTATCCATTGTATTTACATACATCAAATTAAGCTTTTTAACCGCTTAAAGAGTTCATTCTCGAGCACAAATATTTTTCTCACTTTATAGATTTCATATTTAATTTCAGTTTTTAGTACATTTTTAATTCTTTTCTAAATAAAATGTCAATTATATGCCAGCTGGGACTTAATGTTTGTGTTAAGATTGTTTCAAGCATCTAGTTAATGCAAGAATTTAGACAAAGAGCTAAAATAAAGCCAAAGTTGCAACATCAAGGTATTGGTGTTGCAACACCAATCCTTTTGTGATCAACTACAGAGCTAAACTTCACAAAATGGCATGATAAATGGGACTACTTCCAAGGTCATGAAACTAAGGTG
Source organism: Gossypium hirsutum (assembly GCF_007990345.1). Classification (NCBI taxonomy): domain Eukaryota; kingdom Viridiplantae; phylum Streptophyta; class Magnoliopsida; order Malvales; family Malvaceae; genus Gossypium; species Gossypium hirsutum. The sequence goes on along the minus strand of NC_053434.1, from coordinate 80,518,987 downwards.
GGGGTGTGTAACACCAACCTCTAAGGTTGCAACATTTGCCTAGTAATGTCACAATACCAGCCACATCCCTTAGAAGTGAAGAATTCAAGTGTCCAGAGACCATGTCGGAACACCAAAGGTTTGATGTCATGACATCAAAGACCAAAAGGACCCATTGGAGTGGACTATTATCAATCTCACGACAACAGCATGTTAGTGTCACAACATCGACATATGATGAGGCAAATTTGTTCAAGGGTATTTTGCAGTTAAACAAGCTTTAAATCACACTATAATTAAAGGCATATTTGTATTTTCTAGGTTAAAATAAAAAAAAGACTGTAAATATAACTTTATATATTATTTTGGGAGGACAAAAAATTAGGTTAGGCATTACACAATTTTTACTCTTCTTTTCGTAGTTTAGGTTTTCGTTTTCCTTTTCATTTTTCAATTCTTCTAGAATAGATTTTAATTTTTTTAAATTTTTCATTTCTTCTTCTCTTATGAAAGGCTTTACAAATAAAGATCATACAAACTTTGGAACTACCATGGATTTATGATCTACCACAATTTGTTGTGGCAAATTAGGGCCTTTTTGACACTTGATAAGCTTGTTTTCAAGTAAATTAGTGTCATTTAAGTTAGACTTCCATTTCAGTAATTTGTTAGTTAAAGTTAAAAAAATGACCAATTTTATGTGTTTTATGACCTTTTAGGCGAATCCAGGCCTAAAATAAGACTAACAAGTTAATTAAGTGTGCAGGACATCAATTTCAGCCAAGGACTCAGTGGCCTATTTTCAATGTCGCAACATCCAACTCCAACTAGGATGTAACGACAACTAACTTCGAAGTAAAATAGGAGCATCAGTGTGTCAATTTCACGACACTAGTATTTCAATGTTACGACATCTAACTTTGAAGCCAAAGAAGTTCAGTTTGGTGTTCAATGCCACGACACCAATTCGACGGGGACTAATTTACAGCTGAAGGTGTTTTAGTTTGCACAATCTTAATTAAACGTGATTAGTATAATTGACCTAATTCAGTCATATAACATTTATAACAACCCAAATTTCAGTGAAATCGAAACAGTGGTTTCGGGACCACAAATTCGAGCCAAAAATAAAATCTATTTTTATTTTATTATATGGTCCATAATATGATAGAAATGTCATGTGAAAATTTTGATAAAAAAATTTTATCGATTAAGTGTTTAATTACGAGAAGGACCAAATCGCATAAAATGCAGAAGTTGAATTCTAGTAGCTATAAGGATTAAATATCTATGGAATTCAAAACTAGAGGTCCTATACGGTAATTAGACCATTAAACAAAATTATATTGATTTTTGGTGACTGATCCATGGAAATTTAGAAAAAGGGCAAGGACTCAATTAGAAAGTGAAATAATTTAATTAATTAAAAGATGATAAAAAGAAATATCATCTTATTTTTCTCATCTTCTTCCCCAAAAATACATGGAAACCCTAGGAGAGAGAGAAGAAACTTTCATGGCCGAATTGGGTAAGTTTCCTTGGCTCGTTTTTAGTAATTTTGATATTTTTGAAACTGGGATAGCTTAATCTATCTATTTGGGGATCAATTTGAGAAGTTATCAAAGTATGGAAAATGGGTCATGGATGTATTTGCTAAAAATTAGAAATTTATGGTAGAAAATGAAAGGTTGTTGATAGATAAACAACTTTTACAAAGTGATTTTTGATGAAAACATGATTTAGGGACTAAAATGTAAAGTTGTGAAATTGAAGAAAAATGTTGAACTTTTATGAACACATGTGCTGAAAATTTTGCAATGGGATTTCGGTTAGGCTTGGTATAGGGAGTAATTTGTACAAATTTTATTTTCCGATCCTAGGGACGAAATGGGAATTTATGGAAAAGTTAGGGGCAAAATGGTAATTTTACATTAAGTCTAAATGAGTATGAAATATAAGAAATTGATGTAAAATTTACTCATTTAGATCTGGATAGACCAAATTCAGAGCTAGAACAAGAAAAGAGGAAAATGTCAAATTAGTAGATTTTACGCACACGAACATTGTCGAGGTAAGTTCGTGTAACTAAATTGTATTTATTTACATGCTTGCATTGATTGTGTTTATGTAAATTGTATAGATGCGATAGATATGTGAAATGATCACATACTCGTTAAATCCTGATAAGTGAAAGTGCCCGATCAATTATAGTGCCCGACAAATGATAAATGATAAAAATGTTAATTTTATGTTTGAGTTGAATGTGAACATTTGAATTGCATAAATGCATAAATATATGATATTGACCACATGCTTGATAATGCTTGAAAGATGCTAAATTCCATTTGAATAAATGGAAAATTCGATGTATATGTGATTTTCCGAAATGAATGAGGTCCTGCATTTGTTGCGGGTGGGATTTAGCTCGGACGAGTAATTCTATTGATCTCATGATAGAAAGGATTTAGCCTGGATGAGTAATCCTGATATAAGTCCTCTCGAGCATATGTCATAAAAAGGATTAGCCTGGACTAGTAATCCTGTTGTATACATGTGTGGCTGGAGAGTGTACTCTCTGATATAATACCTAATGGGTACCATTGGATATGATTTGACAGATCCTGATTCGTACACCTCGAGTGCATTTACCTGCGTATCCATTGATATTCCGAATAAACTCAATGGGTGACTGGAAACACAAAAATTTACACACTTTTCATACCCTTTTTAACTTAAATTCATACGAATTCGGTTAAATTCTTGTCAAAAAATAATTAATTTTTATAAAATAATTAAAGTGCACTTAAAATATGAACATCTTGAAATTTATTTAATTTTATAATTATTTTTGATGAATTTTGTGGCCTAAGACGGTCCAATTATGTGTATTAATTCATAATATAATTAATTTTAATTTACACCCAATTTAATTTGGGCTAAATAAATTATTATTAATTAATTATGGAAAAAGTGGTCCAGTTGAACCGAACCAATTGAACTAGACTGGCCAAGGATTTGGTAGCCCAAAACAGTCCATATGCTGACCCAAATCAGCTTATTAGCTGATTAATTCAGCTTACAAGGAAGCCCTTGAAGACTTGTCAAAGTTGCATTCAAGCCCCTCCACAATTAGTGGCTTTATGGATTTGCCCCAAGCCATATTTAGCAAAGTTGAAGCCATCAACTTTGCCACATAGATGGCCGGCCAAGGGGTGGCTCTTTGGCTGCTATTTTTAGCAAATTTTAGCTGCCACATTCAGCTATAAAAACCCTCTTTGGCTGATTATTCAAAGCATACCTCAATTCATTCACATCTCTTCTCTCCTCTCTCTCTTTCTCCTCTCATTTTTCCCTTTCAAGTCCCTTGCTCTTGTGTCAATTTATCCCTTTGGGAAAGGGTCATTCTTCAGCCATTTTGGAGCAACATTGAAGTGTTCATAGTAGTCTTGATCGGTGAGGACAACAAAGAGCGAAGACGGAGCAATCTAGTCAAGCCACGAAAAACTGCGGATTTGATTCTTGTTCCCTATCTCTTTAATTTTTGTTGTTATGATGAACATATCTATGGATATTTATGTTGTTAAAATGGTTAATTTAATCAATTTATCTTGATTTTAATTCATGTTGGTTTGATTGCATTTAATCTAATTAAATTATTAAAATTGTGTTTATGCTGTTATAGGCCTCAGTAAAATGCTTGATTAAGTAAAATCATGCCTAAGTTATTCTTGCATTACAATTGTGAGGTAGCTAATGAATTAATTATTTAAACAGATTGAAATTGTAATTAATGGATGAAATACTTAATCAGTGCATGTTTATTCTTCTAATGTAGCTGAAGGTTAAATTAGCAATGTATCTGGCGATACACTTGCCTTGCATAACTTGCATGATTATTGTGATTAAACTGTTTCAAGGTAGGAATACCTTGTTACCTCACATAGTCTTTTATGTGCTTATTAGATTTAATTAATCAGTTGAATTAACATAAGGATATGGAAGAGATTAGTTCAATTTAATGAGTATGTATGTGCCATAACATGCTTGCTTATTAAAATTATTTAATCATTTGAATTAACATAGGGATATGTTAAGAGATGAATGGATTTGTGTAGGTGAATATGTTCATAAGTTAGCAAATTACCGAGTTGCCGTGAATTTATTCGTAACAACATAAACACGAATTTAATAATTCTAAGTTAAAGAAATGTAATTAATCGAACACAATTATGTCATCTTAATTAAATCATATTCTGAAATCGTGCATTAGAAATTTTATTTTTACTTAGTTTAAAATCTTATTTTTCTTAATTACCCTTTTTAAAACAAAATATTTTTCTTCACCAAAGTTTTGTAAATTTCATTCATAAATAATACTTTTCACAGTCCCTGTGGATACGATAACTTGACATTTACTTGTCACTTTATTACTTGTTGCGATTGTGTACACTTGTACATTTCCATCGTTCCAAGTTTTTGGCGCCCTTGCCGGGGACAGTTTTAAAAAGTCATTATTTGTGAATTTGTTAGTTTTACATTTTGGTTTATTTTTCCTGTTTAATTTTTAATTTAATTAATTTTTCTGTGATTATTTCAGGTGTTTATGAGTATTGACCGAATTATTGACATACTCCCTGTAGACACTAAGATTGAACGAACTTTCCGATAGCAAAGAAGACAAGCAAATCAGAGAAGGACCAAAGATATGAACTTCGAAAATCCAATCCAAGGAAATGGAGCAAACCCTGCTCAAAATCCTATCCTTATTGCTGATGATATTGATAGAGCTTTACGACAATATGTCATGCTAGTATTTAATGACCTTAATCCAGGTATTAGGAGACCCAAAATTGAGGAACAATAGTTCGAGCTGAAGTTAGTCATGTTCCAAATGTTCAGACAGTGGGCCAATTTAGTGGAATGCCTACTGAAGATCCTCACCTACACTTAAGACTATTTATGGAGGTGAGCGATTCTTTCAAATTAGCCGAAATACCCGAAGATGCATTACGATTGAAGTTGTTCCCATATTCACTGAGGGACAAAGCTCGAGCCTGGTTGAACTCATTACTACCGAACTCAATTTCCACAGGGCAAGAGTTAGCAGAAAGATTCCTTATGAAGTATTTCCCGCCTAGCAAGAATGCTAAGTTGAGGAACGAGATCACTACCTTCCAACAAATGGATGATGAGTCTTTGTATGAGGCATGGGAAAAATAGAAAGAGTTATTATGAAAGTGCCCTCATCATGGAATCCCACGTTGCATCCAACTTGAGACATTTTATAACAGTCTCAATGCTCAGACAAGGATGGTAGTGGACGCTTCTACTAATGGTGCTCTCCTTTCTAAGTCTTATAACGAGGCTTATGAAATCATTGAGAGGATTACCAAAAAAAATTACTAATGGCCAACCAATCGAGTAGCGTCAGGAAGACGAGTTGTTGGAATACATAAAGTAGACACTCTTACTTCACTCGCATCTCAGGTATCATCAATATCCTCAATGTTAAAAAACCTTACTACTAATGGGTCTAACAGTTTTGCAGCACAACCACCAACCCAATTTGAAAGTATAGCCTGTGCTTACTATGGGGAACAACATTTGTTCGAAGAATGTCCATCAAACCCAGAATCCATGTACTACATAGGTAACCAAAACAAAAATTGAGGAAGGCAAGGACTGCAATCCAATTTTTATAACCCAACGTGGCGAAATCGCACTAACTTTTCCTGGAGTAACTGTAATATCCCGAATTAGGGCCTAATCGAAATAGTGGTTTCGTGACCACAAATCCGAGATAGAAATAATTATTTTATAATTATTTTGATGTTTATGATATGATTGCATGATTGCGTGAAAATTTCGTGATGAAATCCTATGCCTAAAGTGCTTAAATTGAAATTAGGAACTAAATCGAATAATTTGCAAAACTTGCATTCTAGGAGTTTTTAGTATGAAATTGTTTTGGAATATTAATGAGGTGATCTTAAATAGAAATTTGATCAATTTCTAAGTCTATGGACAAAAATTGGACATGGGTGGAATTTTTGGAAAGTTTAGTAGTAAGGGCATTTTGGTCATTTAGTTATTAAAATGAATTAAAAACAAAATTAAAAGCCAATTTTTGTCCATCTTCTTCATTAGGCCGAAATTTCAAGGGTTCTCCATAGTTAGGGTTTGTTTCAAGCTTCCAAGCTCCATAGTAAATGATTCCAAGTCCCGTTTTTAATGTTCTTTACGTTTTTGGAATCCTGGTAGCTCGATTAAGCTTATGCTAGCAATAATTCAACCTAGGGTTCATATTTGGAAAAATACCCATAGGTGAAATTTGTGTATTTTGGTGTTTTATGATAGAACATGAGGTTTTAAATTATGTTAGACAACTTGTACTACTCGGTTTTAAGCGAAAATGAGTAAAATGGCTTAATCGGTAAAAATACCTAATAGTCATAAGTACATGTTAAAGTGTGAATTTCATGTTGCCATAGAAGGGAAAAATGATCAGCATGTCATAAAACATAACAATAAGGGATGAAGTTTAATTCCCGAGCCTAGGGGCAAAAGTGTAATTATGCAAAAGTTTAGGGGCAAAAATGTAATTTTGCCAAAGTTCGTATTAAATGCTATTTTGATGAATGTATGTATTAAATAAGATAAATTTGGCATTATAGATCAAGAGAAACGAGATTCAAGTTGCGATCGAGGGAAAAACAAAGTTTACGAAGAATAGGCTCGATTGCTAATAATTTTGTACCGAGGTAAGTACATGTGTAAATGTAGTAACATAATTGTCTTTTTAAGCAATTTAATGTTGTTTATATGATATGATGCTTATTATTATCATGAAATGTTATGTTTTGTGGTTATTGTTGAATAATATGTAATTATGTGAATTACTTGATAAGTATGAACTATCATCGAAGTATCGATTTCGATATTCCGTGGAAGACGACAAAGATGTGTAATCAAGGAAAAAGCCCGTTTGAACCTTGGGAATAGATTAGAATACAAGTGACATGTCACTAGGATGGTTGAGTTCAGAACTCGTTGAGTTGAGTCCGAGTTCGTGAGATGTAACTAGGCATCCGAGCTCGTTGAGTTGAGTCCGAGTTCACTTATGGATGCGGACGCCCGAGCTCGTTGAGTTGAGTCTGAGTTCACTTATGGTCGGGTTACATGGTAGCTTGGCTACATAAGTTCCGCAGGCTATTGAGTTTGTCTAGCTGCGGGTATGGCTCTTATGTTCATGAGATTCGCGTATTCGAATTATATTCCGATGTGTTCAACGGGTGAATCTTACGTGAATAAGAAGAAGGCCTAAAATGAAGGTGACATGTTGGTAAGTGTGGTAAATGAGAAAATTTGACAGGTATGTGCTTAAAACCTCGGGTTGAAAACTTGGTATGATGAAATCGTAGAAAGATATTAAATGTAACTGAAACATGAATGTCTTGGTGTTGTTTATGAAAATGATGTTTTATGTGAGATTGTGTGATTATGTTACTTGCTATTTGCATGTGAACTTACTAAGCATTTGTGCTTACTCCCTCCTTTTCTTTCATTGTAGTTTTGACAAGCCGGCTTGAGAATCGGGATAGGTCGAAGACTCGTTCACACTATCCGGAGGCGTAAATTGGTAAAATGGCTTGTGTATTTTGAATGTGGCATGTATGGCAAAACACTCACTTTGTGTAATTGATCTTATGATATGGCTATGGTTTGGTAAGAAAAGGGTTTGTAAATGATTAGCCATTGGAATGGCCAATCTAAGTCATATTTGATATTATGTATGTTTAAAATGCTATTTAGTCCATGAAAATCCTTAGTAAAGTGAAATTTGCCATAAAATAGAATCTAACAGAAGCAGTGATGTAAATTTGAAAAATCAATAAAAATAGTAGAAATGGAATTAAATGATGAGTAAGTTATGAAATTGAATCTTAATTAGTCTATTTTCATATGGATTTAACAAAACAGGTATATAAATTATATTTTATGAGATATTTGAATTTTTGTGAAACAGGGCTAGAGTGATTTCTGAATCCCCTGTTCTGACTTTAAAAATTCATCATAAATTGTAAAAAACTAATTATAAGTCATTATTTATATTTAAAGATTCCTTATTGAGTCTAGTTTTAATATAAACAAACTTCATAGTCATTGAAATTCTGTACAGAGAGATATCTGATTGGTAATATACAGAGGTCAGAGTAGTCGAACCCTGAAACAGGGGCGTCTTTAACTAATAAACTGTACTAATTGGCTTGACCAAAAATTCTAGAAAACAATTATTAAATATATATATGAGTCTAGTTTCAGGAAAAATTTTCGGAATTGGATTTCGAGTTTCAGAACTCGAGATATGAGTTTTTAAGCGACTATGACGCAGATTGCTAGCTTGACTGGAAATTTTAAAAATAAATTGTTTGAGCTGTTTAAGTAATGAATTAAGTCTGTTAACACCTCGTGTTCGACTCTGGCAACGGTCTCGGGTACGGGACGTTGCATTTGGTGGTATCAGAGTAGGTTTATTTGGTTCTCGGTGTGACAACCCTAATTTGACCATAGTCGGGAAGTGGTCTTGGGACCACAAAACCGAGTCATAAAATATTTAGCCGTTATATTTTATGTTTATTATATGTGAATTTGAATATGTGAAAGTTTTAAACTTCGATTTAGTCGATTGCATGTGAATTTAGTTAATAGGACTTATGTGTGACACTTTTGAAATGTGATAGGTTAATCTATAAGGATCTATTAAAGCATGTATTGAAAACAATGGTTTTGCATGTCAAATACTCCTTTTTATAAATAGTGGCCGGCCATGATGATGACATATATTAAAATATGTATTAAATCTTAATTAAATGGTTATTATTTTATGTAAAAGAAAGGAAATAAATAAAAGAAATAATAAGGGTGAAAAAAAAAACAAAGTTAGAATTTGGTTCTTCTTGGCCGAATGTAAAGAGGAAGAAGGGAGGAAAGCGTTCGGTCATCTTAGGTTAATATTAAAGTAAGAAGTTTATATTAGTTCTCGAAATTTTGGTTAATCTTGGGTGAGATATCAAGTTATTTTTGTAACCCATGTTGAAATTTTGATTTTTTTGGAATGAATAGGGCTTTCGGCTATGGTAGTTAATAATAGTGAATTTTGTTGTTTCATGTTAAAGTTAGATGAATGATGATAGATGAGTGTTTGAACTATAAAAAAAGATCATAGGTGAGCATTAGATACTAAGGGAAAAGAATCGGCTATCTTGTTATGAACTAGGGCCGAATGTGAATTTGGTTGTGTTTGAATATTATATGCTTAGAATTGATGTAGTATAAGTTACCAATGTTCTTGCCGAATGTGTGTTTGATAACAGAGGAGTTTGTTATTGAATGTTTAAATAAATTGGATAATTAAAAATGGTAAGACAATTGAAGAAGCCATATTTTGTGTGCTTAAATTTCTTAGTGAATATTCGGCTATGTCCCTAGTGAATGGATGAATTGATAAAAATTGTTTATAGAGAATTGCTTTGCTATGCTTATGTTAATAATATGAGAAAGGAATTAATATTGTCCGCAGGCTATAAGCGAGAATTACATTCGGACTTCAAGTCCGCAGGCTATATGCGAGAATTATATCCGGACTTTAGGTCCGCAGGCTACGTGCTGGACATATATCTGAATTTAAAGTCTTGAAGGCTTTATGCTAGTGACTGGATTCGGGTTCTAACCTAGCAGGCTTAATGTTGATAATTCGAGTAAGGTTATGAATTGAATGTACTATACAATATGAAAAACAAGTACGCATTTCGTACACTTAAGCGAACCCACTTTTAGATTGAAGTTTCGGAATGGAATGTGCATATGTATGTATAGATATACGTATGGATGAATATTGCATCTATGAATATGAAAATAACTACTTCGGACGATGTCTTTATTTATATGAAGGTATACGATTAAATTATTTCTATAATTCATGTTTATGATCGAGGTTCAGGTTGTGATCTCTTTGTATGTTAGTGTATATATATATATACGTAATTTCGGGCAAAAAGGTATACAGCTGATTCGAGTTTAATATTTTGAATGTTGACTTATATGTCAAATTTTACCTGTTTAAAATTACTTAAGACTTACTAAGCATCATTTTGCTTACTCCGTTACCTTGTTTCCTTGTGTTATAGATTTTGTTCGTCAGCTATCGGACTCGGAAGTGTCAAAGTCGAAGTCATCCACACTATCTAAGCCACTTTTTGGTACTCTTCAGTTGAACTTGATAATGACATGTATAGGGCTGACCCTTGTTGTTAATTAAGTATCTTTTGGTAATGTATATTCGTATAGCCATGCGAAAATGGCTTGTATATTTTGAGTATAACATTATGATCATTTTGTATATATGGCCTTATGATATGGTTATTAAGTGGTGTGGAAATGTTTGGTAATGATTAGCCATTGGAATGGCCAATCATGGTCCTATTTGTGCTACGTATGTCATGGCTAATTGTGATTATACTTGGAAATAATGTATGTCAAATTACTAGTTGATTCATGGAAAACTATGAAATAGGTAAAATTTACCTTAAAATAGATGCTGATAGCAGCAGTGATGTGAATTTGAAAAATCACAAAAAATAGTAGAAATGGAATTAAATAATGAATAAATTATGTAATTGAATCCTGATGAGTCTATTTTCATATGAAAGAAACCAAACGACCATATGAGCCGTATTTTATGAGATGTTTAAGTTTTCATGAAATAGGGACAGAGCGATTCTGGATCCCCTGTTCTGAATTTGGAAATTCACCATAAATTAACTAGAGATAATTAGAAGTCATGCTTTATATGTACAGACTCCTTTTTGAGTTTAGTTTCATTAGAAACAAACGACATAAGTATTGAAGCCCTGTACAGGGAGATAATCTAAGTCGTAATGCATGAAGGTCAGAGTAGTCAAACCCTAAAACTGGGGAGACTTTAGCTAATAAACTGTACTAATTGGCCCGACCAAAAAATTCTAGAAAAACATTAGTAAATATATGTTTGAGTCTAGTTTCAGGAAAAATTTACGGAATTGGATTTCGAGTTTCAGAACTCGAGATATGATTGTTAGAGTGACTATGATGCAGTTAGCCATCTCGTCTGGAAATTTTAAAAATGAATTGTATGAGCTATTTAAGTAAGGAATTAAGTCCGTTAGCACCTCGTGTTCGACTCTGGAAACGGTCTCGGGTACGGGGTGTTACATTTAATTGGTATCAGAGCTACGGTTTAGTCGATTCTAGGACTACCGTAATACGTAGGGAATAGCTATACATGCCATTATGTGTTTATCTGATAGTGTGGTGATTTCTGACAGTTAAAAATGTGTTTATTTATAGTAATGGATCCTGATCCCAACCGAGCGGTAGCTGATGATGTTGAGAGTGTAGCGCCTGCTCTCGCACATGGGACGGCGCCGGTGGACTCTCAACCTATTGCTAGTAATTAGAGTGATGAAGCTAGGCAGGCTTTTTATAGCGTGATGAATGATTGGTTCCATCAGTATATTCGAACTAATACGGCTGTCCCACAACCCCCACCCCCAACTAATACAAACCCTACACCTGTAATATCTCCTGGAGTTGACCCGTCGAGGTTGAACAAGCCCTCGGTTGATAGGATTCGGAAGCATGGGGCTACTGAGTTCAAGGCTACTGACAGTGATGATGCTGAGCAGGCTGAGTTTTGGCTTGATAATACCGTTCGTGTGTTCGATGAATTATCGTGCACACCTGATGAATGTTTAAAATGTGCTATATCTCTGTTACGTGATTCTGCCTACTATTGGTGGAATACTTTGGTTTCTGTCGTACTGAGAGAACGGGTTAATTGGGAATTCTTTCAAACCGAGTTCCGCAAGAAATATATCAGTCAAAGATTCATCGATCAGAAACGGAAAGAATTTCTTGAGCTTAAGCAGGGTTCTATGTCAGTTACTGATTATGAGCGAAAGTTTGTCAGACTTAGTAGATACGCTTAGGAATGTGTTTCGTCCGAGGCTATCATGTGTAAACGCTTCGAGGACGGGTTGAACGAAGATATAAAACTGTATGTTGGCATTCTTGAAATTAGAGAATTTGTAGTACTTGTCGAACGAGCTTGCAAAGCCGAAGAGCTCAATAAGGAGAAAAGAAAAGCTGAAGTGGAAGCAAGAGAATTTCGTAAGAGGTCTTCGGGAAAGCCCTTTCAACGATCATCGAAGAAATTTAAAAGTGATCCAGGCCGATCTGAAGACACTTTAGGCTTTTCCAGATGAGATCGTGATCGACCCCCTGTGAGTACGCGAGTCACTTCGGTTGCTAGTGTTGGAAATGATCGTCGGGACAGGACGAAGTGCCAGTATTGTAGTAAATGGCATTCGGGGAGTTGTAGATTCCATGACCGCTCCTGTTATAAGTGCGGATCAGCTGACCACTTTATCAAGGATCGCCCGAGACTGCCTGAACAGAATGTAAATCAGAGTGGGAAATCGGGTGCTACTACTGCTCGAGGTAGACCATCTAAAAATGCAGGGAATGCTAGTGGCGGTCAGAGAGGATCTAGAGATGTTACCACCAGATCTGAGGCTCGTGCTCCTGCTAGAGCTTATGCTATACGTGCACGCGAGGATGCTTCTTCGCCTGATGTTATTACCGGTACATTCACTCTCTTTGATACTGATGTGATTGCTTTGATTGACCCTGGTTCTACTCATTCTTATATATGTGAGACTTTAGCATCCAGTAAGACTTTACCTGTTGAGTCTACTGAGTTCGTTATTATAGTGTTGAATACCTTGGGTCATTATGTGCTTGTTGATAAGGTGAGTAAGAAATGTCCCCTAGTGATTCGAGGTTCCTATTTTCCGGCCGATTTGATGCTTTTACCGTTTGAGGAATTTGATGTTATCCTCGGGATGGATTGGTTGACCCTACATGATGCAATTGTAAATTGCAAAAGTAAGACCATCGATTTGAGATGTGCAAATAATGAGATAATCCGAGTTGAGTCTACTAATTGGAACGGATTACCAACAATAATATCCTCGATGTTAGCTCAAAAATATGTGAGAAAGGGGTGTGAAGCGTATCTTGCATACGTACTTGATAATAAAGAATCTGAAAAGAAACTTGAATCGGTACCAGTGGTTTGTGAATATCCGGATGTTTTTCTCGAAGAATTACCGGAGTTACCACCTGTTCGGGAGGTAGAGCTTGGCATCGAACTTGTACCTGGGACTACACAGATTTCGATAGCACCGTATCGTATGGCACCGACGGAATTAAAGGATTGAAAGCTCAGTTGCAAGAGTTGATGGATAGAGGTTTCGCTCGACCGAGTTTCTCACCTTGAGGCGCACCAGTATTGTTTGTGAAAAAGAAGGACGGAACCATGAGGTTGTGCGTCGACTATCGTCAGCTGAATAAAGTGACAATAAAGAATAAATATCCGTTACCGCGTATTGATGATTTGTTTGATCAACTAAAGGGAGCCTCAGTGTTTTCAAAGATAGATTTGAGATCCGGTTATTATCAGTTGCGGGTTCGAAATTCAGATATACCCAAAATCGCTTTTAGAACGAGATACGGTCACTATGAGTTCTTAGTGATGCCGTTTAGACTCACTAATGCCCCTGCGGTATTTATGGATTTGATGAATCGGATCTTCAGACAGTATTTGGATCGGTTTGTAGTTGTGTTTATTGATGACATTTTGGTCTATTCGAGAGAAGAAACCGAACATACTGAGCACCTGAGATTAGTGTTGCAGATTTTACGGGATAAGCAGTTATATGCTAAGTTCAGTAAATGTGAGTTCTGGTTGAGAGAAGTTAGCTTTTTAGGTCATGTGGTATCTTCATCGGGTATTCGAGTTGATCCGAGCAAAAATTCAACCATACTTAACTGGAAGCCTCCGAGAAATATTACTGAGATTCGGAGCTTTTTGGGACTTGCTGGTTACTACAGACAATTTGTAAAGGGTTTCTCGATGATAGCCACACCAATGACGAAACTACTTTAGAAAGATGTTAAGTTTGAATGGACAGAAAAATGTCAGAAAAGTTTCAATCAACTAAAAACTTATTTGACTGAAGCTCCAGTACTAGTGCAGCCCGAATCAGGCAAAGAGTTTGTCATTTACAGTGATGCATCCTTACTTGGGTTGGGTTGTGTATTGATGCAAGAAGGTCGAGTTGTAGCTTATGCGTCGAGGCAATTGAAGCCACATGAGAAAAATTATCCAACCCATGATCTCGAATTAGCTGCCATTGTATTCGCTTTGAAAATATGGCGACATTACTTATTTGGTGAGAAGTGCCATGTATTTTCGGATCACAAAAGTCTCAAATATTTGATGACTCAAAGAGCTTTGAATCTGTGACAAAGACGTTGGCTTGAGTTGTTAAAAGATTATGAGCTTGTCATTGACTATCACCCGGGAAAGGCTAATGTGGTTGCGGATGCTTCGTAAATCACTGTTTGCTTTACAAGCGATGAATGTACACTTGTCCGTTCTATCCGATAATGTGTTAGTAGCAGAATTAAAGGCCAAACCATTGTTGATTCATCAAATTCATGAAGCTCAGAAAGTCGATGATGAATTGGTTGCAAAACGGGCTGAATGTGTTTCGAATATGGAATCAGAGTTTCAAATTGATGATGACGATTGTTTGAGGTTCAGAAGTCGTTTGTGTGTTCCAAGAAATTCAGAAGTTATCTTGATGATTCTGAACAAAGCTCATTGTAGCCGAATGTCAATTCACCCGGGGAGTACGAAAATGTACAACGATCTGAGACGTTAATTTTGGTGGCATGGTATGAAACGAGACATATCCAATTTTGTTTCGAAGTGTTTAATATGTCAACAAGTGAAAGTGGAACATCAAGTGCCTACAGGTTTACTTCAACCGATCATGATACCTGAATGGAAATGGGATCGAGTCACGATGGATTTTGTATCTGGGTTGCCATTGTCGGCAAGTAAGAAAGCTGCGATTTGGGTTGTTGTTGATAGACTGACTAAGTCGACTCATTTTATTCCCATACGTACGGATTATTCACTGGATAAACTAGCTAAATTGTATGTTTCTCAGATTGTAAGATTACACGGGGTACCTATTTCTATTGTGTCGGATAGAGATCCGAGGTTCACCTCGCGATTTTGGAAGAAATTGCAAGAAGCTTTGGGTACCAAGTTGCATTTTAGCACCGCTTTTCATCCCCAGACTGATGGTCAATCCGAGCGGATAATCCAGATACTCGAGGATATGTTGAGATATTGCATCCTTGAGTTTAGTGGCTCACGGGAACGGTATTTACCTTTGATTGAATTCTCTTACAACAATAGTTTTCAATCAAGTATTAAAATGGCACCTTACGAGGCTTTGTATGGTCGTAAATGCCGTACACCGTGCTTAGGGAAAGTAAAATCTTCGGGGTTGATTTGATTAAAGATGCTGAGCAGGAAGTAAAAGTAATCAGGGAAAGTCTGAAAGCAGCTGCAGATCATCAGAAGTTGTACGCGGATTTGAAACGAAAAGACATTGAATACCAGGTCGGAGATAAAGTGTTTCTTAAAGTTTCACCTTGGAAAAAAGTGCTCAGATTTGGCTGTAAAGGCAAATTGAGCCCGAGTTTTATCGGGCCATATAAGATATCCGAATGAATTGGGCCAGTCGCTTACAGATTGATTTTACCCCCTGAACTTGAAAAGATTCACAATGTTTTTCATGTCTCGATGCTTCGATGTTATAGATCTGACCCTTCGCACATAATTAGTCCATCAGAGGTTGAAATTCAATCTGATTTGAGTTATGAAGAAGAACCGATTCGTATCCTAACTCGTGAGGTGAAAGAGTTGCGAAACAAAAAGGTTCCTTTAGTAAAGGTGTGATGGCTCAAACACGGGATCGAAGAAGTTACTTGGGAAACTGAAAACTCTATGAAAGAAAGATACGCAAATTTATTCACCGGTAAGATTTTCGAAGAAGCCATACTTTGTGTGCTTAAATTTCTTAGTGAACATTCGGCTATGTCCCTAGTGAATGGATGAATTGATAAAAATTGTTTATAGAGAATTGCTTTGCTATGCTTATGTTAATAATATGAGAAATGAATTAATATGGTCTTAGTGTACCGATTAGGAGCTAAGAAGTTGAACTAAAGATAGAAGATTTTGAGTAAATGTTTCATAGACATTTTCTTTTGGCATTTAGTTCCTATGAATTCAAGCTTATTAAGTGGCCACCTATTCGGCTCTTAATGATTTTTATGTCATGAATAATGACTTGATGAAAAGGTTTAATATGACTAAACTTGTTTAATATTAAGCTCAAGAGCATAGAGGGGCAACATCGGATAGAGGAAAAGCTAAAGTCACGGAATAGCCAAACCGAGACTTGTTTAGAAGGATATAAGGTAAGTTTTGAGTAATCGCCTTTAGTATAAGATTTACGATGCCTTGATATGTATATGCTAGATGAACATTATCTTTTAGTCCTATTTGATCTAAGATGTGTGGTAAATAATTTAATTATATGACATTTTGTTGAATGGTTATTTCGGGTTAAATTGGATTGATGAAAGGTAGATGTGATTTGTTTGTATGATCTTCAAACCGAAATGAAAATGATGGTGTATATTTTGCCCTTATATACGAATGGAGCAATTGAATTACCAATGTGATAGGCTACGTGAAATGTGTTAGCATGTGAATATATATACGCAAGAATTATATCCGGACTTCAGGTCCACAGGCTATAAGCGAGAATTATATCCGGACGTCATGTCCGCAGGCTATATGTGAGAATTATATCCAGACTTTAGGTCCGCAGGCTACGTGCTGGACATATATCTAAATTTAAAGTTTTGAAGGCTTTACGCTAGTGACTGGATTCGGGTTCTAACCTAGCAGGCTTAATGTCGATAATTCGAGTAAGGTTATGAATTGAATGTACTATACAGTATGAAAAACAGGTACACATTTCGTACACTTAAGCGAACCCACTTTTAGATTGAAGTTTCATATATAAGGAATGCAATGTGCATATGTATGTATATATATATATACGTATGGATGAATATCGCATCTATGAATAAGAAAATAACTACTTCGGAGGATGTCTTTATTTATATGAAGGTATACGATTAAATTATTTCTATAATTCATGTTTATGATCGAGGTTCAGGTTGTGATCTCTTTGTATGTTAGTGTATATATTTACGTAATTTCGGGCAAAAAGGTATACAGCTGATTCGAGTTTAATATTTTGAATGTTGACTTATATGTCAAATTTTACCTGTTTAAAATTACTTAAAACTTACTAAGCATCATTTTGCTTACTCCGATACCTTGTTTCCTTGTGTTATAGATTTTGTTTGTCAGCTATCGGACTCGGAAGTGTCAAAGTCGAAGTCATCCACACTATCTAAGCCACTTTTTGGTACTCTTCAGTTGAACTTGATAATGGCATGTATAGGGCTGACCCTTGTTGTTAATTAAGTATCTTTTGGTAATGTATATTCGTATAGCCATGCGAAAATGGCTTGTATATTTTGAGTATAACATTATGATCATTTTGTATATATGGTCTTATGATATGGTAATTAAGTGGTGTGGAAATGTTTGGTAATGATTAGCCATTGGAATGGCCAATCATGGTCCTATTGGTGCTACGTACGTCATGGCTAATCGTGATTATACTTGTAAATAATGTATGTCAAATTACTAGTTGATTCATGGAAAACTATGAAATAGGTAAAATTTACCTTAAATTAGATGCTCACAGCAATAGTGATGTGAATTTGGAAAATAAAAAAAAGTAGAAATGGAATTAAATAATTAATAAATTATGTAATCGAATCTTGATGAGTCTATTTTCATATGAAAGAAACGAAACGACCATATGAGCCGTATTTTATGAGATGTTTAAGTTTTCGTGAAACAGGGCTAGAGCGATTTCTAGATCCCCTGTTCTGACTTTGGAAATTCACCATAAATTAACCAGAGATAATTAGAAGTCATGCTTTATATGTACAGACTCCTTTTTGAGTCTAGTTTCATTAGAAACAAATGGAATAAGTATTGAAACCCTGTACAGTGAGATATCTAAGTCGTAATGCATGAAGGTCAGAGTAGTCAAACCCTGAAATAGGGGAGACTTTAGCTAATAAACTGTACTAATTGGCCCAACCAAAAATTCTAGAAAAAAATTAGTAAATATATGTATGAGTATAGTTTCTGGAAAAATTTACGGAATTGGATTTTGAGTTTTGGAACTCGAGATATGATTTTTAGAGTGACTGTGATGCAGTTAGCTAGCTCGTCTGGAAATTTTAAAAATGAATTGTATGAGCTGTTTAAGTAAGGAATTAAGTCTGTTAGCACCTCGTGTTCGACTCCGGCAACGGTCTCAGGTACGTGGTGTTACACTCGGACTAATGTGTTGTATGTACGGGTTTTGCTATACATGCCATATATATTGTGATAGTGTGACGACTTCTGACCTTTTAAATGATTTTTTTATAGTAAATGGATCCCGATCTAGTTGCAGCTGATGATGTAGAGAGTAATGTGCCAGCTCCGGCTAAAGGGGCGGTGCCAACTGAAAATCCACCTCTTACTGTTGGTCAAGGAGGAGGAGAAGGGGCTCGGGAAGCCTTTCTCCAGATGGTGAGTGCCTGGTATACTGAGTTTGTTCATACGAACCCGAATGCACAACCTCCCCCACCTCCCCCGATTCCTCAACCTGTACCCCCGATGCCTCAAGGTGTAGATCTAATGAAATTTCACAAAACTCCAGTTGACAGAATTCGTAAACAAGGGGCAGAAGAATTTAGGGCAAATATTGATGATGATGCCGAGAAAGCAGAGTTTTGGCTCGAGAATTCTATTCGAGTATTTGATGAATTATCTTGTACACCTGAGGAATGCTTGAAATGTGCTATATCATTGTTGAGGGATTCAGCTTATCATTGGTGGAAGACATTGATTTTAGTAGTATCGAAAGAGAAAATAAGTTGGGAGTTCTTTCAAGAAGAATTTCGGAAGAAATATATCGGTGAAAGATTTATTGATCAGAAGCGTAAAGAGTTTCTCGAATTAAAGAAGGGGAACATGACAGTTACTGAATACAAAAGGGAGTTTGTCAGGTTGAGTAAGTATGCTAGAGAATATATTCCTACAGAAGCTAAAATGTGCAAACGATTTGAAGACGGACTCAATGAAGACATCAAAGTATTTGTTGGGATTCTTGAATTAAAAGAAATGGTAGTACTGGTTGATCGAGCCTGCAAGGCTGAAGAACTACTTAAAGAGAAGAAAAAGGTAGAGACTGAGACTAGAAATTGGAAGAAAAGACCGACGAGCAGTTCATTCTCACAGCAATCCAGAAAATCTAGAAATATGAATCCTCGTTCACAGGTTTCGGCTAGACAATCATATGGAAATTCTAAGAAGCAAAATGTGGTTCCTAAATCTCAGACTACTTCTACGGCTAGTGTGGGAAATACGAGATTTGTTAAGCCTGAGTGCCAGCGGTGTGGCAGAAATCATTTTGGCCCATGTAGAGCAAATGAATGTTTTCAGTGTGGTTCTCCGGATCATTTTATTAGAGACTACCCAGAGAGAGCTGAGAAAGAAAATTTTTGGAATGTAAAAGCTAGTGGTGCAGACTCGAGGGGATGATATTCGGGAAAAGCTGGAAATGAAGCAAGCAGCAAAAATGTAGCCAGAGTTCAGCAGCTAAATCTGAAGCCAGGGCTCCAGCTAGAACTTATGCTATAAAGGCACGTGAAGATGCTTCATCACCCGATGTGATTACTGGTATATTTTCTCTTTATGATGTTAATGTTATTGCTTTGATTGATCTCGGTTCTACTCATTCATATATATGCATGAAACTGGTGTCTAGTATGAATATACCTGTTGAGAACACAGAATTTATGATTAGAGTGTCAAATCCGTTAGGCAAATGTGTGATAGTTGATAAAGTATGCAAGAAATGCCCTTTAATGATTCGGGGTCAATACATTCTGGTTGACTTGATGTTGTTGCCGTTTGATGAATTTGATGTTATTTTGGGTATGGATTGGTTGACATTGCATGATGCTATAATAAATTGCAAAGAAAATGTTATAGAATTAAAGTGTGAAAGTGCTGAAATTCTGCGAGTTGAACCAGACACATCAGAGGCATTATCTAGTATGATTTCTTCGATGTCGGCTCAGAGATATTTGAGAAAGGGTTATGAAGCTTATTTGGCTTATGTAATTAATACAAAAGAAGTTGAAAAGAAATTTGAATCAGTGCTGGTTGTGTGTGAATTTGCAGTCGTATTTCCAAAAGAATTGTCGGGTTTGCCTCCAGTCAGGGAAGTAGAATTTGGTATTGATTTGATACCGGGAACAACTCTGATCTTGATTATTTCATGTAGAATGGCACCAGTAGAGTTGAAAGAATTAAAGTCATAGTTGCAAGAGTTGACTGATAAAGGCTTTTTGAGACCCAGTTTTTCACCTTGGGGTGCTCCCGTGTTATTTGTGAAAAAGAATGATGGTTCTATGAGATTGTGTGTTGACTATCGGCAGTTAAACAAGGTGACAATCAAAAACAAGTATCCATTGCCAAGGATTGATGATTTGTTTGATCAGCTAAAAGGAGCGACATGGTTTTCAAAGATTGACTTGAGATCTGGGTATTACCAGCTGCGAGTAAAAGAGTCAGATGTGCTTAAAACTGCTTTTAGAACAAGGTACGGTCATTATGAATTTTTAGTTATGCCATTTGGGTTGACAAATGCTCCTGCTGTGGTTATGGATTTAATGAATCGCATATTTCGGCCATACTTGGACAAATTTGTTGTGGTGTTTATAGATGATATTTTAATTTATTCAAAAGATGAGACAGAGCATGCTGAGCATTTGAGGATAGTTTTGCAAACTTTGAAAGACAATCAGTTGTATGCTAAGTTTAGTAAAAGTGAATTTTGGCTCCGGGAAGTTGGATTTTTGGGTCATATTGTTTTAGGTGATGTTATACGGGTTGATCCTAGTAAGATTTCAGCCATTGTTGATTGGAAACCAAGGTTAGAAGTTTCTTGGGGCTAGCTGGGTATTATTGGCAGTTTGTAAATGGATTTTCTATAATTGCTGCTCCTATGACTAGACTACTCCGAAAGAATGTTAAATTTGAATGGACGGAAGAATGTCAATAGAGTTCTAAAGAATTGAAAAAGTTATTAATTGAAGCACCAGTGTTGGTACAACCCGAATCAGGTAAAGAATTTGTGGTGTATAGTGATGCTTCTCGAAATGGCTTAGGATGTGTACTTATGCAAGAAGGAAAAGTGGTGGCTTATGCTTCGAGGCAGTTAAAATCTCACGAAAGAAATTATCCGACTCATGATTTGGAATTGGCTGCTATAGTGTTTGCTTTGAAGATTTGGCGACATTATTTGTATGGTGAAAAGTGCCGAGTATATACCGACCACAAAAGTCTTAAGTAATTGATGTCACAAAAAGACTTGAATTTGAGACAGCAAAGATGGTTGGAGTTATTGAAAGATACGAGCTTGTTATTGATTACCATCCGGGAAAAGCGAATGTGGTTGTCGATGCTTTAAGCAGAAAATTGCTATTTGCTTTGAGAACTATGAACACTCGGTTAAAGATATCAAATGATGGTTCGATTCTAGTAGAGTTAAGAGCAAGACCGATGTTTTTACAAGAGATTTCTGAAGCTCAGAAAAATGATCAAGATTTGCAATCCAAGAGAAAGCAAAGTGAAGCTGATACGGGATCAGATTTCAGAATCGGTTCTGATGGTTGCTTGATGTTTAAAAATCAGATTTGTGTACCGAAAAATGATGAGTTGATTCAAAAGATTTTACATGAAGCACATAATAGTTGTTTGGCGGTTCATCCAGCCAGTACGAAAATGTATAATGACTTGAAAAAAATGTACTGGTGGAGTGGAATGAAAAGAGATATTTCCGAGGTTGAATCAAAGTGCTTAGTTTGTCAACAAGTGAAAGCTGAACACCAAGTACCTTCGGGATTACTCCAGCCTATCATGGTTCCTGAATGGAAATGGGATCGGATTACTATGGATTTTATATCAGGGTTGCCGTTAACTCTGGGGAAGAAAAATGCCATCTGGGTAATAGTTGACAGACTGACTAAATCGGCTCATTTTATTCCGGTACGTACGGATTATTCTCTTAATAAGTTGGCTGAATTGTATATCTGTGAGATTGTTAGACTTCATGGAATACCTTTGTCAATCATTTCGGATAGAAATCCGAGATTTACTTCACAGATTTGGCAAAAGTTGCAAGAGGCATTAGGTACAAAGTTAAATTTCAGCACTGCCTTTCATCCACAAACTGATGGAAATCAGAGAGAGTAATTCAGATTCTTGAAGACATGATCAGATGTTGTGTATTGGAATTTCAAGGTACTTGGGAAAGGTACTTACCGTTGGTAGAATTTGCTTATAATAATAGTTATCAGACGAGTTTGAAGATGGCACTTTATGAAGCATTGTATGGTCGTAAATGTCGGACGCCATTGTATTGGACTGAACTCAAGGAAAATTAGATTTATGGAGTTGATATAATAAAAGAAACCAAAGAAAAGGTGAAAGTGATTCGAGATTGTTTGAAAGCTGCTTCAGATAGACAGAAATCTTATGCGGATTTGAAACGAAGGGAAATCGAGTTTCAAGTTGGTGATAAGGTATTTTTGAAAGTGTCTCCATGGAAGAAAGTCCTTAGATTTGGACGGAAAGGCAAGTTAAGTCTGCATTTTATTGGACCATATGAAATAATTGAAAAAGTTGGACCGGTAGCATATAGGCTAGCATTACCACCTGAATTAGAGAAGATTCATGATGTGTTCCATGTATCTATGTTATGTCGGTATTGTTCGGATCTTTTACATATAATTTCACCGACAGAAATTGAACTATGACTGGATATGACTTACGAAGAAGAACCGATTAAGATTTTAGCTCGAGAAGTCAAACAATTAAGAAATAAAAGTGTCACTCTCGTGAAAGTATTGCGGAAAAAGCATAGGGTAGAAGAGACTACACGGGAACCTGAAGAAACTATGAGAAACCAATACCCACACCTGTTTACCGGTAATATTTCGAGGATGAAAATTCTTAATGGGGGGAGAGTTGTAATATCCCGAATCAAGGCCTAATCAGAATAGTGGTTTCATGACCACAAATCTGAGATAGAAATAATTATTTTATAATTACTTTGATGTTTATGATATGATTGCATGATTGTGTGAATTTCGTGATGAAATCCTATGCCTAAAGTGCTTAAATTGAAATTAGGAACTAAATCGAATAATTTCCAAAACTTGCATTCTAGGAGTTTTTAGTATGAAATTGTTTTGGAATATTAATGAGGAGGTCTTAAATAGCAATTTGACCAATTTCTAAATCTATGGACAAAAATTGGACATGGATGGATTTTTGGAAAGTTTAGTAGTAAGGGTATTTTGGTCATTTAGTTATTAAAATGAATTAAAAACAAAATTAAAAGCTAATTTTTGTCCATCTTCTTCATTAGGCTGAAATTTCAAGGGTTCTCCATAGTTAGGGTTTGTTTCAAGCTTCCAAGCTCCATAGTAAGTGATTCCAAGCCTCGTTTTTAATGTTCTTTACGTTTTTGGAATCCCGGTAGCTCGATTAAGCTTATGCTAGCAATAATTCAACCTAGGGTCCATATTTGGAAAAATATCCATATGTGAAATTTTTGTATTTTGGTGTTTTATGATAGAATATGAGGTTTTAAATTATGTTAGACAACTTGTACTACTCGGTTTTAAGCGAAAACGAGTAAAAGGGCTTAATCGATAAAAATACCTAATAGTCATAAGTACATGTTAGAGTGTGAATTTGATGTTACCATATAAGGGAAAAATGATCAGCATGTCATAAAACATAAGAATAAGGGATGAAGTTTAATTCTCGAGCCTAGGGGTAAAAGTGTAATTATGCAAAAGTTTAGGGGCAAAAATGTAATTTTTCCAAAATTCTTATTAAATGCTGTTTTGATGAATGTATGTATTAAATAAGATTAATTTGGCATTATAGATCAAGAGAAACGAGATTCAATTCGCAATCGAGGGAAAAACAAAGTTTACGAAGAATAGGCTCGATTGCTAATAATTTTGTACCGAGGTAAGTTCATGTGTAAATGTAGTAACATAATTGTCTTTTTAAGCAATTTAATGTTGTTTATATGATATGATGCTTATTATTATCATGAAATGTTATGTTTTGTGGTTATTGTTGAATAATATGTAATTATGTGAATTACTTGATAAGTATGAACTATCATCGAAGTATCTATTTCGATATTCCGTGGAAGACGAAAAAGATGTGTAATCAAGGAAAAAGCCCGTTTGAACCTTGGGAATAGATTAGAATACAAGTGACATGTCACTAGGATGGTTGAGTTCCGAACTCGTTGAGTTGAGTCCGAGTTCGTGAGATGTAACTAGGCATCTGAGTTCGTTGAGTTGAGTCCGAGTTCACTTATGGATGCGAATGTCAAAGCTCATTGAGTTGAGTCTGAGTTCACTTATGGGCAGGTTACATCGTAGCTTGGCTACATAAGTTTTGCAGGCTATTGAGTTTGTCTAGCTGCGGGTATGGCTCTTATGTTCATGAGATCCGCGTATTCGAATTATATTCCGATGTGTTCAACGGGTGAATCTTACGTGAAAAAGAAGAAGGCCTAAAACGAAGGTGACATATTGGTAAGTGTGGTAAATGAGAAAATTTGACAAGTATGTGCTTAAACCCTCGGGTTGAGAACTTGGTATGATGAAATCGTAGAAAGATATTAAATGTAAATGAAGCATGAATGTCTTGGTGTTGTTTATGCAAATGATGTTTTATGTGAGATTGTGTGATTATGTTACTTGCTATTTGCATGTGAACTTACTAAGCATTTGTGCTTACTCCCTCCTTTTCTTTCATTGTAGTTTTGACAAGTCGGCTTGAGAATCGAGATAGGTCGAAGACTCGTTCACACTATTCGAAGGCTTAAATTGGTAAAATGGCTTGTGTATTTTGAATGTGGCATGTATGGCAAAACACTCACTTTGTATAATTGATCTTATGATATGGCTATGGTTTGGTAAGAAAAGGGTTTGTAAATGATTAGCCATTGGAATGGCCAATCTAAG
Source organism: Gossypium hirsutum (assembly GCF_007990345.1). Lineage (NCBI taxonomy): Eukaryota > Viridiplantae > Streptophyta > Magnoliopsida > Malvales > Malvaceae > Gossypium > Gossypium hirsutum. Next base: position 80,493,772 of record NC_053434.1, on the reverse strand, counting down.
TCATATTTGATATTATGTATGTTTAAAATGCTATTTAGTCCATGAAAATCCTTAGTAAAGTGAAATTTGCCATAAAACAGAATCTGACAGCAGCAATGATGTAAATTTGAAAAATCACTAAAGATAGTAGAAATGGAATTAAATGATGAGTAAGTTATGAAATTTAAGCTTAATTAGTCTATTTTCATATGGATTTAACAAAACAGGTATATAAATTATATTTTATGAGATATTTGAATTTTTGTGAAACAGGGCCAGAGTAATTTCTGGATCCCCTGTTCTGAATTTAAAAATTCATCATAAATTGTAAAAAATAATTAGAAGTCATTATTTATATTTAAATATTACTTATTGAGTCTAATTTTAATAGAAACAAACTTCATGTCATTGAAATTCTGTACAGAGAGATATCTGATTGGTAATATACAGAGGTCAGAGTAGTCGAACCCTGTAACAGGGGAGTTTTTAACTAATAAACTGTACTAATTGGCTTGACCAAAAATTCTACAAAAAAAATTATTAAATATATATATGAGTCTAGTTTCAGGGAAAATTTTAGAATTGGATTTCGAGTTTCAGAACTCGAGATATGAATTTTTAAGTGACTGTGACGCAGATTGCTAGCTTGACTGGAAATTTTAAAAATAAATTGTTTGAGCTGTTTAAGTAATGAATTAAGTCTGTTAACACCTCGCGTTCGACTCCGGTGACGGTCTCGGGTACTGGAAGTTACAGTAACCAAGAGGCTGGAACCAGTAACACTTACGCCCAACCTAGACCCACCCAGCTACCTAGGTTTCCCTAACAAGTTCAGAAACCAACCCAAGTTGAACCATCCAATAGCCTAGAAAATCTGTTGAAGGCGTACATGGCCAAGAATGATGCCTTAATCCAAAGCCAAGTATCTACATTGAAAAACTTGGAAAACAATGGGCCAGCTTGCAACTGAACTCAGGAACCGATCACCAGGTGCTTTACCTAGTGATACGGAGAATCCAAGGAATCTGGGGAATGAGGATTGCAAAGCGTTGACATTGAGGAGTGAAAAAACAGTAGAGCCCAACGCCATCGAAGCTGAAAAGGAGCAAGATGACACTCAAGATTAGAGGAAGTTCAACCGAGTGTTGAAATTCCAGTTTCACAAGAACCAAAATCTGCAAAACCCGACAAGGTAATTTCAGAACCAGCTAATTCTGATCAACTAACAACTCTGTTAGATGCAGAATTGCTACAAAAGACGAATCAAGTAGTTCCAGCAAAGAAACCACCACCACCACCCTACCCTCAAAGACTTCAAAAGCATAAATGGGAGATTCAATTCAAGAAGTTCCTAGACGTACTCAAGCAAATTCATATCAACATCCCGTTGGTTGAAGCACTTGAGTAAATGCCGAACTACGTCAAATTCATGAAGGATATCCTGTCCAAAAAATGAAGACTTAGAGAATTTGAGACAGTGGCTCTGACAAAGGAATGTAGTACATATCTTCAAGACAAATTATCCCCAAAGTTGAAGGATCCTAGACATTTTACCATACCTTGCAACATTGGAGCAACATATTGTGGTAAGGCATTTTGTGACTTAGGTGCGAGTATTAACTTGATGCCTATGTCAATGTTTAGGAAGTTGGAGATAGGCGAAGTTAGACCAACTAGGTTACACTTCAATTAGCAGGTTGATCTTTAGCACATCCAGAATGAAAAATCGAGGATGTATTGGTACGTGTAGATAAATTTATCTTCCCTACTGATTTTTTTATCCTAGACTTTGAAGCAAACAAAAAACTGCCAATTATCTTAGAAAGACCGCTCTTAGAAACCAGAAGGACCCTTATTGATCTGTAAAAGGGCGAGCTTACTATGCGTGTTCAGGATGATCAGGTAATATTTAACGTTTTTAAGTCGATGCGATTTTCTGACACAATTGATGACTGTTCTGTAGTGTCCGATTTAGAGGATTTAATAGTAAAGAAGGAGCTCTACTATGTTGAGGATCCATTGGAACAAATTTTGACATCAGATCCTCCGAATGATGAAAAGGAGGATGAATACTTAGCGTTGTTAGAAGCTAATCAAAAGGGATTTAATCTGCAATCTCATTTTGAATCTATGGAATTAGAGAAAAGGGATTATACCCAACCAAAAGCGTCAATCGAGGAGCCACCTAAATTAGAACTAAAGGTACTACCCTCACATCTAAAATATGTTTATTTAGGTAACGCTTCTACTCTGCCTTTGATTGTTTCAATAGAATTAACTAGTGAGCAAGAAGAGAAACTCATACTGGTGTTGAAACAATTCAAAAAGGCTATTAGATAGACCATAGCCAATATTCGCGGAATCAGTCCATTTGTATGCATGCACAAGATTATCCTGGAAGATGACGAAAAAGGGATGATTGATGGGCAACGAAGACTGAACCCTATCATGAAGGATGTAGTCAAGAAAGAAATCATCAAGTGGTTAGATGCGGGTATAATCTACCTTATCTCAGACAGTTCATGGGTAAGTCGATTCAGTGCGTGCTAAAGAAAAGAGGTATCACGGTCATTGAAAACAAAAATAACGAGTTGATACCAACTAGAACGATTACAGGATGGAGAATTTACATCGACTATCAGAAGCTGAACAAGGCGACTAGGAAAGATCACTTTCCTTTGCCATTTTTCGACCAGATGCTAGATAGACTCATGGGGCGAGACTATTATTGTTTTCTTGATGGATGCTCAGGGTATAATCAGATTATAGTAGCACCAAAAGATCAACATAAGACAATATTCACCTGTCCGTACGGTACATTTGCATTTAGACGCATGCCATTTGGTTTATGTAATGCACCTGCTACATTTCAAAGATGTATGTTGTCTATTTTTGTTGATATAGTTGAGAAGTATTTGAAAGTTTTTATGGATGATTTTTCAGTATTTGGAGATACTTATGATGATTGCTTAGCCAATCTAGCGAAGGTACTAAGGCAATGCTAAGAAACAAACCTGGTACTCAACTGGGAAAAGTGTCATTTCATGGTACGAGAAGGTATTGTTCTAGAGCATCGGTAAACAAGACATGGAATAGAGGTTGATAAAACAAAGGTAGATGTTATTGAGACACTCCCACCTCCAACATCTGTAAAGGGTGTTAGGAGTTTTTTGGGCCACACCAGTTTCTATCAAATATTTATCAAGGACCTCTCCAAAATTGCTAAACCCTTATGTAAATTATTGGAGAAGGACTCGACGTTCAAGTTTGATGAGGAATGCTTCAATGCTTTCAAATATTTGAAGAGTCGGTTAGTTACGGCACCCATAATCATCACACCAGACTAGGATTTGCCATTTGAATTGATGTGTGATGCAAGTGACTTCACGATAGGAGCTGTTATGGGCCAGCGAAGGAACAAAGTTTTTCATCCCATCTACTACACAAGTCGAACTCTGACAAGAGCTCAAATGAATTATACGGTAACGGAAAAAGAGTTACTTGCTATTGTGTTTGCTTTTGACAAGTTTCGATCTTATCTTGTAGGTACCAAAGTGACTGTCTATATGGACCACTCGATAATTAAGTACTTACTTTCTAAGAAAGTTGTTAAGATGAGGTTGATCCGATGGGTACTTCTACTTCAAGAGTTCGATTTAGAAATTCAAGATCGAAAGGGAGTGGAAAATCAAGTAGCAGATCACTTTTCCAGATTGGAGCCGCAAGAAGGGAACTCTCCTCTTATACCAATTCGAGAGACGTTTCCGGATGAGCACATATTGAAGGTAAATCATGCCCATAATACCCCTTGGTTTGCTAATATTGCTAACTATTTAGCTTGTGGTTTGATGCCAATTGATAAGACATATCATCAAAGGAAAAATTTTCTTCACAACGTGAAGTACTATTTCTAGGAAGAACCATACTTGTTTAAAAAGTACGCAGATGAAATGATCAGGAGATGCGTGGCAGAAGATGAAGTACAAAAGATTCTATACCATTATCACTCAGCTCCAAGTGGGGGACACTTTAGAGGTACTCGTACTACGACCAAAGTATTGCAAGCTAAATTTGTTTGGCCAACATTGTTCAAGGATGCATATGCTTATGTAAAGAGTTGTGATCGATGTCAAAGGGTTGGAAATGTCACCAACAGAAATGAAATGCCTCGAACAATTATCATTGAGGTAGAATTGTTCGATGTATGGGGTATTGACTTTCTTGGTCCTTTTCTGCCGTCTTTTGGTCACAAGTACATATTAGTAACAGTAAACTATGTGTCTAAGTGGGTCGACCCTGAAGCTTATCTGACAAGTGATGCTAAGGTTGTAATTAATTAAGTTTTTGCAAAAACACATGTTCCCAAGGTTTGGAACGCCAAGAGCTATTATCAGTGATGAAGGGTCCCATTTTGTGAACAAGTGGTTGAAATGGTTATTAGATAAACATAGAGTGAAACACAAGGTCACTTTAGCTTACCATCTACAAACGAATGGGCAAGTTGAACTGGCGAACAAAGAGATCAAAGGCATAGTTGAGAAGGTAGTTTGCCCGAACCGATGAGATTGGTCCAAAAGATTTGATGATGCTTTATGGGCTTACAAAATAGCATACAAGACACCATTAGGGATGTCACCCTACAGGTTGGTCTTTGGGAAAGCCTGTCATCTACCCCTAGAGTTAGAGCACAAAGCTTACTAGGCCTTACGACAACTCAACTTGGATCCGAAGCTTGCTAAAGAGAAACAGATGCTCCAACTCTATGAGCTAGAGGAATTTTGAATGTTCTCGTATGAAAATGCCAAATTACTGAAGGAGAGATTTATTTCTTTAGTTATTTAGTTTAAAATCATATTTTTCTTAATCACCTTTTTCAAAACAAAATATTTTTCTTCACCAAAGTGTTTTAAATTTTATTCATAAATAATCCTTTTCACAGTCCCTGTAGGTACGATAACTTGACAATTACTTGTCACTTTATTACTTGTTGTGATTGTGTACACTTGCACATTTCCGTCGTTCCAAGTTTTTGGCGCCTTTTCTAGGGATTGAACCCGGGTCACCCACATGACAGGCGGGAATTTGAATGAGAGACTTGAGAAATGGCATGACAAGCACATTCGAGTTCAAGAATTTGAAGTAGGTCAGCGAGTCTTATTTAATTCCAGATTAAGGTTCTTTCTAGGTAAATTAAAATCACGTTGGTCCGGTCCATTTACAACTCATCACGTCTATCCATACAGAGTTGTTGAACTCTAAGGTAAGGAAGGTAATTTTCAAGTTAATGCTCAGCGTCTTAAAAATTACTAGGAAGATAAGACTGAACGGAATCAAATTTCATTCATTTTATCAGATGTTTGAATTTTCTTATTTTTCTTTTTAATAAATGATTTAGGGTATATTTTCGGGATTAGTATGTTTAAATAAATTCTGTCTAAGAGATTGAAACTTAAGAGCGCCCACTTGTGACCCCTCCAATCTTTCTTGGGAATTGATTTTAACATAATTTCCTGAGAAATTATTCCCTAAATAAAATTAAATTTTTGGTTTTCCAGATAAAAGGGTCGATTTTGATCCAACTTTTAAATTGCAACTCAATTTCAAATTTTCATTAAGTCTAGGGACTTAATTGAAGTATTTTTAAAATTTGGTTGCTCTTTTTATAAATAATAAAAATTAAATGCCTCTTTTTGTAAATATTTTCAAAAGGCTTCTAGAATAAATGTTTTTAATAAAAAAAAGATGATAATTATTAATATATAATTATATCCATTATAATATATATTAATTATTATCAACTTTATATAGAGTTAGGATTAGTGTTAATTTAATCATATTTTATTTGATAAGTTTTTTTTAAGATGATAATCTTTAATATATAATTATTGTTGTGAAATAATAAAGAAAGAATAAACTAAAATGTGATAGAAGAAAGAGTGTAGAGAGAATATAGAAGAGAGAGTGTATCTTCTTTTTATATATTTTTGATGAGTACATGAGCCCCATATATATAGGGGTTAAAAGTAACTCTCTAATCATTATAGGGCATGTAAAGGGTCATGAACTTTTGTCTCCCATATTAATGGGGTATAGGAAAAGTCTCATAATTTATGGGGTATAGGAAGAGTTTTATAACTTATGGGGTTGATAATGTCATCCACATAAATATTTCATAACACTCCCCCTTGGGTGTTCATTATCTAATTATGCCTCTTTAAAACCTTACTAAGAAAAACCCAGTAGGACAAAAACTTAGTGAAGGAAAAATAGTACATAATTATATGCTTGATATGCAGCCTCATTAAAAACCTTACCTGGAAAACCCAGTGGGATAAAACCAAGGTTAAGGGAAAAAGAGTACAGCGCGTATTAACTCCCCCTAATGGCTACATCACTTGAGATCTCGAAGGTGACGCATTCCAATGTAGTAAACAAGCTTCTGAAACACTAATGTAGGAAGCGCCTTACTGAATAAATCTGCTAAATTCTCACTTGAACTGATCTGCTTAACTTTTATCTCCTTAATCTTCTGGAAGTCATGAGTGAAGAAGAATTTTTGTGCAATGTGTTTTGTTCTGTCACCTTTGATGTATCCACTATCGAGCTGATCAATGCATGATATGTTGTCTTCAAGCAAGACATTTGTAGCTTTCTTTCCAGATGATAAACCACAATTATTCTTTATATGCTGGATCATAGATTTTAGCCATACACATTCACGACTTGCTTCATGGATTGCTAAGATTTCTGCATGATTAGACGAGGTTGCTGCAATTGTTTGTTTCATTGAGCGCCAAGAGATTGCATTACCTCCATATGTAAAAACATATCCAATTTGTGATTTTCCATTATGAGGATCTGACATAAATCCTGCATCTGCAAAACCAATCAACTTTGTCTTTGATTTATTAGGGAAAAATAGACCCATATTCTTTGTGCCTTGGAGATAACGAAATATATGTTTTACTCCAGTCCAATGTCTCTGAGTTGGGCATGAGCTAAATCTTGCTAGCAAATTTATAGAAAAAGATATATCAGGTCGGGTATGGCTAGCAAGATACATTAATGCCCCAATTGCACTGAGGTATGACACTTTAGGACCAAAAAAATCATCACTATCTTCCCGAGGACGGAAAGGGTCTTTACTTGAATCAAGTGATCTTACAACCATCAGGGTAGTTATTGGATGTGCCTTATCCAGATAAAATCTCTTTAGCACCTTTTCAATATATGTTGATTGATGCACAAGGATTCCTTCTTTTAGGTGCTCAATTTGTAACCCCAAACAAAATTCCGTTCTTCCAAGGTCTTTCATTTCAAATTCTTTCTTCAAACACTCAACAGTCTTTTGGATCTCTTCCGGAGTTCCAATGATATTCAAATCATCAACATATACTGCAATAATTACATATCCAGATCCAAACTTCTTAATGAAAATGCATGGGAAAATTGGATCATTCTTTTATCCTTCTTTCAACAAATACTCGCTTAGGCAATTATACCACATGCGTCTGGATTGTCTTAATACATAAAGGGATTTGTGCAATTTGATCGAATAATGTTCTCTAGAACCTGAACTCACTGCTTCAGGCAATTTAAATCCTTCAAGGAGTTTCATATAAATGTTAGTATCCAGTGGGCCATACAAATAAGCTGTTACTACATCCATTAGGCGTAAATCAAGCCCTTCTCTTATAGCCAGACTTATCAAAAATCTAAATGTAGTTGCATCCACCACAGGAGAATATGTCTCCTCATAATCAATTCCAGGTCTTTGTGAGAATCCTTGTGCAACTAAACATGCTTTATACCTTACAATTTTACTCTTTTCATTTCTTTTACGCACAAAAACCCATTTGTATCCCACTAGTTTCACACCTGTAGGTATACGGACTACAGGTCCAAACACTTCTCCTTTCGCTAGCGATTTCAATTCATTTTCAATTGCTTCTTTCCATTTTGGCCAATCATCTTCACGTATTCGTCAAGTTGCTGAAACCCTCAATTGGGAATTGTTTTGTGAGAAGAGACCTAGTGTAAATGAGGAACTAGTTCGCGAGTTCTATGCGAATTTAACCTCAAGCAAGTTGAGGGAAGTTCCAGTTCGCAGAATCAAGGTACCAATAACTTCAAATGCTATTAATGAGTTCTTTAAATTGGCTGATTTTGAAAATGATGATTATTCTTCCTTGATGAACAATATCAAGCCTAAAAATTTGCAAGAAATTCTTGAGGTTCTAAGTGGATTGTGTCAAAGCAAAGAATCCACACTTGTCGAAGAGAATATCTGACACCATTCGCAAAGGTATGGTTCTATTTCATCCGTTTTAGCCTTATGCCTAGCTCACATAAGACTACAATTTCATTAGAGTGAATGGTCTTACTATACTCGATCTTAACTGGAAAGACCATTGATGTAGGAAAAATTATCCTGAGAGAGATGCGGAATTGTGCCGTTAGACGTTCTATCCTAGCCTACTTTCCCTTTATGATAACAATTCTATGCTTGAAAGCTAAAATTCTTGCAAACGTAAAGAAGACAGGTTATAGCCAGGGCACAATCACAAATTGGGACCTTTACCGAATAGCTGGAGATTCTGTTTTATAGTAGGGAATTGAAGAAAGTGAGGATCCCGAAGAAGAGAGGCAAAGGATCCCACAGAGATCGAACTAATGCAATCAGCTGAAGTCTCTAATAAGGTGGAACCACTAGAACCAGAAGTTAAACCTGATGATGAAACCTCAATGTTTAGAGCTCAATTGCCTAGCCCAAATCTTTGAGATGAGCTGTCAAAATTGATGGACATAATGCAGCATATGCAATGGCAGCAACAAGCTTACTGGAGATACTAAAAAATAAGGGATAACTCGATAAGAAGTGCACTTAAGAAAATTTACAATGACCCATTTACTTTTGTGCCTGAATTTCCAGATTTTATTTTTAAACCATGGAGTCCATCATTGAAGAAGAAGCGAAGCGATTCATGCAAAGGCAATAATGATGGAGCAAAAGATGAGTCAAATTCGGAAGGGTCTGCAAATAAATAAAAGGGGGGATCTTAACCTTATTTTATTTCTATTCTTAGGTCATTTTAGGATTAGGTTTTATTAGGAATTTTTATTTTCGCAGAATAAGAGAGGAAAATCATAAATAAAAATTTAACAAGTCGCAAAGTATAAAGTGTGGCAATAGGTGTATATATGTCTAGGATTGGATATAGAGAGAGCTTGGTACTTAAGCAGTCAATTTGAGTCTCCTCCTCTTTTCTAGAATCTTACCTAGTGTATAGTATCTATTCACTTTACACAATGAGGACATTGTTCATCTTAAGTGGGGGGACAAAAAAATTGAATTTGAATTATTTCCACTCAGAATAAAATTTTCTTTTAATTATGATTAGGATATATTTTGTTCAATAATTTGAAATTTTGTTGAGTATGCTAAACTTCAGTATAAATAAAGTTATATTATTTCAATAAATTATTATGTTAGCTCAATAATGATATTAATATATTTCTAATAAAGCATGTAAATCGTACCATAAATTTTTAGTTCCTTACGAAAGTAAGGCGTGCATGAAAGTTTAAGTCTTTAGAATTGACTTAGTAGTTTCTTGAGGTGAAATCCTAGGAAGCATAGAACATTGAAAATGATTTAGGCAACTTTTGTTGGACCGTTTGAGTCTTTCAAGCCAACCATGATGAAATTTTTATCCTTTGAAACTCGACTTTGAAACTATATGGCTTGATTTTATTTGAACCCTTGCAAATTTAGCCATCACTTCTCTCTTAACTATCTTAAAATTGTCCCAAACACTAGACTCAGTACTATTCGAAGTATTCTTCAAAAATAAGTTTGGGGGAGTTGAAAAGAAGAAAAGAAGTATCAAATGCTCTAAAATTGTAGTACATTCAGCAAAATGCTCGATTTATAAAAAAAATGAGTTCTTAAAATAAGATGTACAAAAGAGCATGTGAAAGTAAAGAAAGTTGATGTATTAAAGGTAATTGTAACACCCCAGACCCATCCTAGAAGTTATGGTCGAATCTGGCAATGTCACATTGGGTGTTTTTTGTAATGTGTTGTGACACCCCTAAAGTGACCCTAGTCGGAAAGCGGTTTCGGGACCACTAAACCGAGTCATAAAAATAATTAACCGTCGTAGTTGATGCTTATTATATGTATATATGCATGTGTGAAAATTTCATGTTTGAATTTTGATAATTGTAAGTGAATTTTATTAAATAGGACTTATGTGAGAAAATTTAGAAATGTGCTAGGCAAATGTAAAGTGGCCTATTAATGCATGTTATGAAAATGACGGGTTTGCATGTCAAATTACCCAAAACTAGAGCTAGTGGCCGGCCATGCTATGGGGTGAAACATGTTGTAAACATGTTGTGTTAGTGTGTTATGTTAGAAAGAATAAAATAAAAGGTTAGTAATAAAGTAATGAAAAGAGAGGGGTGATGAAAACAAAGTTGTCTCATCCATGCCCCCCCCTCCATTGCCGTGAATGGAAGAAAGATAACAAAAGAAAAAAATTACATGCTAATCTTTCTTCTTGGTTGCCGAATTTGGGAAAAGGAATATTGAAGAGGAAAAACCAAGGTATTCGGCCATGGCTATCCTAGTTTAAGGTATGCATTGTGATTTTCTTTTTAATTGACTATGAGATTAGATTGATAAGTGCATAACTTATCTAACCCATGGTTTAATTTCATGCATCAATAGACAAGGGTCTATTCGGCAAGTGCTAAATTGGTGTCATTTTGATAAGTTTTTTTTTTGAAAGATGTTAGTTATTTGTTAAGTAGCTTAAATGATGTTTGAATGAGTAGAATTCATGGTTGAAAAGTATAAATTGAAAGTTGCCGTATGAGTGTATATACATTTTAGATAGAAAAATGTTGTTGTTTAGTTGAATTTTCATTTGATAAATGTTCATTCGGTCAAATGGGAGAAGAATAAGATGAATTTAAATGTTGTGGTTTATTATTTTAGTTGTTAAATGATTGGGTATGAGGTATTTGATTACCTAATTGAAAGTAAGTTAAGTTGTTATTTGATATTAAATGCAAATTCTATATATGATAATAATGTAAATGTAGGTGGATTCATGAAGTATTTCCGGTTATATGCTATGTATAAGTATGAGTTTTTAAAGTTGGATTTATGAGTATATGTATATTAGTCAAGGAACATTCGGTTATACGGTGTTAATATGCCTTTGAAATCAAATGATATTTTGAGTATATTTATATGTACATTCGGTTAAGATAAGGTTTATTATAAAAGTTAAGTTGTGTGGTTAGGGCCGAATGGGATATATAAGATATTAAAACATGTTATAATTATATATTGGTGTACATGGTTGTAATTAATCCTCTACTTGAATTCGATTAGATATGGTCATGGTATGAGTTTAGTAGGGTTAATACCTTAAAATTGAATGGAGTTTTAGTTAATCTTTTGTGTCATGTTCGTTAAAATAGTTGATGATTTGGGTGTTATTATACGCATTTAGGCTAAAGATTTTTCAGCTATGTTTTATATCTATGAAATAATTATAATGGATAATATGTAGGAGTAATTTCGGCTTGTTAAAAATGTGGTACGTGTATGGCAAATGGTATATACATAATGCATTGAAGTTACCCTATAAGGTTGAAATGAGTAATTAAATTATTGGTGTGTATGCATTTTTTTATTTTAACTTGGCATGTGAAATGGGTGTATAATAGTTAATATGTGTGCTTAAGGTGATGTGATAAAATAATTAGCTATATGGTTTGGTTCATTATTGAGTATAAGGGTTAAGTGCTTTAAAAGAGCTTTTAATGTTCGAAATGATTAAACAAATTCATTCGTTTAAATTAAGCCCAAGAGCAAAGAGGCTCAAAGTCGGATAGGGGAAAAGAGAAAGTAAACGAATAGCCGTGGATATCTAATCGTCGACCGCTTCCGATGTAAGTTTTAAGTGATTAAGCGTTGAGTAAATTCAATAATAATAGGACATAATGAGTTGATTTAATAAGATATGATGTGGCCATGATATGTCTTAAACTCAAATGGTAAGTTCATAAGTGTTTGGACTTGGAAATTTAAGAGCTAATTGTAATAATTTGCTTTGGACAGCAGCAGTAACGTGATTTTAGAAAATCATTATAATTTGTACAAAAATGGTTATAAGATAAAATTTATATGCTTAGACTCCTTAATGAGTCTAGTTTCAAATGAAATCAAATAGATCACATTTGGAATTCTGTATAATGAGAAATTTGATTCGTAGTGAAGAGTGGTCAGATTAGTCAAACAGTGAAACAGGGGAAAATTTAAGAAAAATCTGGTATTGATTGGCCAAACCTAAAATTCTGAAAATTTTATGGATGGAAGATATACGAGTCTATATTCAGGGAAAATTAACGGCAAGTGATTTGGAGTTTTGTAGCTCCAGTTATAAATAATTTAGTGACTATTGCTCAGGAAAACAGCCTGTGGTGAATATGTGATTTTGTTGTAAACATGGATAAAACTTGTTTTAGTTGCTCATAAGCTATTGATTAAACCCATACGTGAATTCTAAATCGTGATATTGTAAAATGATATATGAGTGTTAGATGGATCTTTGATATGAAAATTTGTGAACTTGTAAGTTTATGAGTATTCGAATATGAAATGATAGTATGGGGTGAAATTGAATTATTCATTGGAAAATGATAGATGTAGATTCGGCCAAGACAAAGTCTATACATGATAGTATATGTGGTATGTGAAGTATATTTGGATAATTGTGATGTGAATACATGAAAATTTATATTTTGATTTAGGATTTAAGGTGATGAATGTGAACCTGCATATATGTGATAAGGCCGAATGGCCAATGTGATGAATATGAACATGCATATATGAGATAAGGCCGAATGGCCAATGTGATGAATGTGAGCATGCATATGTGTGATAAAGCCGAATGGCCAATGTGATGAATGTGAATGTGCATATATGAGATAAGGCCGAATGGCCAATGTGATGAATGTGAGCATGCATATGTGTGATAAGGCCGAATGGCCAATGTGATGAATGTGAATGTGCATATATGAGATAAGGCAGAATGGCCAATGTGATGAACGTGAAAGTGTATATATGTGGCGAAGCCGAATGGCTAATGCGAAATGTGTATGAGACGGATATGTGGTAAAGCCAAATGGCTAATGTGAGATATGTATGAGATGTGTATATATATATACGTTGTGGCCAAATGACAGATGGCGGAAGGTGAGTTTTATTAGATATTTGATGAGGTAAATAAATTACAAGTCGATGTGAATGTTATAACATGTGAATAAAAATGCATGAAACTCTATGATGTAAACCCGGGATTAAAGACCAGATGACCATATGTGGTGACTATGTCTGGGTTAAGACCCGTTGACTTCGTGTGGAGATTTCATCTGAGCTAAAGGTCTCGCCGATAATCCGAGTAGAGGTTAAAGCTATAAGACTTCGCAATAAGAATTTCTTGTAGATATATTCAATGCGAAAGGTTAAACAGGTATGTACTTCCAGTTTATATGTGAGCTTGATTTGAACTAAATCATAAGGTAGTTATGTGATGCATACGTGAGCAATCTACGAGACTATTCCTATGATTATGTGACATCGGATCAGTGTGAGGGGTTATGTGAAATTATACAATATATCTATGTCACATGAGCTCACTTTTATGTGAAAGTTTATCCGCCTATTATATATGATGAGATGTGCATATTCGAAAAAGGGATGGTATGCCCGAAGGAAGAGTGAAATAAAAATACGAACAACTATGTTATAATTTGGTTGTTATCTGTTGACACTGCTTAAAACTTACGAAGCATTGTAATGCTTACTCCGTTTACTTTGTTTCCTCTGTTTTATAGATCTCATCTGGAAGCTACAGGCTCGGGGATCATCAGCAACTAGTCACACTAACACTATCCACTGCTTGGTACTGCTATGGTTTGGATTATCTTATGGCATGTATAGAATAGACTAGTGGCGGAAGAATATTTTTGGTTAATGTATATAAGCCATGCGAAAATGGCATCTTTTGAATGTTTACTTAGAGAAGTTTAAATTTTATCCCTGGCTGTGCTTAGTACTTGTTTAAATGAATGATCTTTATTTCAAGAAGAAGTTCAAAATTTTACTGTTCTGACATGAGTTACAAGTCCGGTAATGCCCCTTACCTATTCCGGCGACGGTCACGGGATAGGGGTGTTACATGTGTTATATCGATGAAAAACTCTTACTATATATTTGACCTCTTTGTGTGTTTTTTGAAAAACAGTTATCTTTTTGAAACTCACATTACTATCCAAAAAGATTTTACTTAAAAATCGTTGTTTATTTCCAAAAATATCATTCTATAGTGGAAGCTTTTTAAAAATGGTTGCATACTTGCATTTACTTTGTAAAAACATTGTTTCTTTAAAAACTCGAGTTTTCCTATCTCTAGCAGCTATAAGCCAAAGCAAATAAAAATCCCAAATTAAAGTTAAAATCTATAATGGCCTTACTACAGTAAAAATACCCAAAATAAAATTACTTATAAAAAAATAAAGTAAATATGATAGTAAATGCGGTTGAGTGGCCACTTTTGAGTCCCTCGCAGTACCGATCCCCCTAAGGATTACCTGCGCAGATAAGCAGAAGGGTGAGTTTACGAAAACTCAGTGTGTAATCCCTTAATAAACAAACAGTCAAACATACAATAAGCAAATACAGTCTGTGCCCAAGCCCTTTTTAGTAACACTGACAATATCAGTTTGGGCTTTAGCCTATCTCAATACAAAAACAGTCATATGTTAGGGCCTTGGCCTATTGCAGTAACAGTATACAGTGTAGTAACAGTAAACTGTATGCAAGTCTTACCCATCTAGCCTCTACACTCCATCTCCATCCAACCCTAAACTCCATGTGGGGATATAATCAACCCACCCATCCCTACACTCCATCTCCATCCAACCCTACACTCTATGTAGGGATATAATCAACCCACCCATCCCTACACTCCAGAATCAGCATCGCTTGCAGCACTAAACAGTAATTGCAGCAGAGCTGCCAGTATAATAGGCTTAGAGCCAACAGTGATTTGTAGCAGAACTGCCAGTACAGTACACTTCCTCCAATCATATAAAAACCCACCCCATCCAATGCATTATGCCACATGTTATGTCATATCATAATATTATACATGTACTCAACACAGTTACAATAGCATGCTAAAATATAAACATGTATCACATAGAGGCAAAATAGTCAATTTACCATGTAGGGGCATTTCAGTCATTTTACCACATAAGGGAAAAACACTCATTTTACCACCAATTAAAGGTCCAGGCACACTTACCAACCCAACAGTAGGTCCACAGTCATCTCAGGCGACCCGTGCATCCTTAACAGTCAAACAGAGAAAATGGGCCCAAGGCCTATATTGCAGGCCCATGTGGGCCTACACGCCCGTGTGGCCCAATATTCTCCATGCGTCTGTGTGATTTACCTTGTGGGGCCCACATGCCTGTAGGGCCCACATGGTCCATTTCAGCCTAACGTGGCCCAAAACGGTCTAAGCCCATGGAATCACTCATGGTGGCCTCTACGATCTAACACCCATGTTTATGCATCTTGGATGACCACACGAGCGAGTGCACGCTCGTGTAGTGTTAATGGTCACCTATTTTGACTTTTTTCGATTTACAATTATGGCAATGTTGTTACACGCATGATTACAGAAACACGCACGTAGCCCTTGAGCACTCCAAACCTTGATCCAATCCACAAACATTCAATTAGTCACGAGGAAAACAAATTAATACTACTCCTTTCCAAAACACTTATCCAAATATCAATTGTCACATACCTTGATTCGAACCCCCATGCCCTTACACACACCTAAACCGTTGCTCAAGAATGATTTTCCCCCTTCTTCGGCTATTATCTGCATAACAATTAGAACCTTTATTAAAAACTTTTCATAATCATAGTTTGATCTTTAAATGAAAATACACACTTACTAAAATCGCAGAATCACAGAGTAGGCATTGTACACAAGATTGGCAGAGAGAGAAAGAGCAGAAAAGAGAATCTGGCACGATAAGGGTGAAAGAAATAGCAGTATTCGATCAAATGGAAACTGATTGTGGGTGAGGGTGCTAAGGAAGGTTCGGTCAAGAAGGGACCAATTGAAAGAGAGGGAATAAGAGAAGAATCAGTCAGCAAAAGTTGAAAGGATTTGAGAGGTAGAATGGGGTGTATTCGGCTAACTGTACAAATGAAAATGGTGACTGATTAAAACCGATTGAGAGGGGAAGAATGGTATTCTGTTAAGGGTAAAAGGAAAACACGAGGGAGAACGATTTGCTAAAAGAATAAGGGAGAGGAGAAGTCGATCTAAAAAGAGACACTGCAAAGAAGAGAAAAATCGAGATATACCTGAAATGAATGATACCCGAGTGGTCATCAACAATATTTGATCTCAACAACAAAAGAAAGATGGGAAAAAGCAAAACTTCCAGTGTGACAGCCCTAAAGTGACCCTAGTCGGAAAGCGGTTTCGGGACCGCTAAACTGAGTCACCAAATTATTTGAATATGATATTTATTGTCTAAAATATGTGATTATGAATGTATGAAAGTTTTAAGCTTCGATTTAGTAAATTGCATGTGAATTTAGTCAATAGGACTTATGTGTGACACTTTTGAAATATGATAGGTTAATATATAAGGATCTATTAGTGCATGTATTCAAAGGGGTGGACTTGCATGTCAATTTCCCCCATTTAATTACTAGTGCCCGGCCATGACAAAGGGTGATGGGCAAAACATGTCATAAAACATGTTGTGTTAATGGTTTATGTTAGAAATGATAAAATAATAATGGTTAGTAGGATGATGAAAGAAAAAAAAAGAGATCATCATCCATGTTTCTTCCTAGCCGATTCTAAAGAAAAAAAAGAGAGAACAAGAGCATTCGGTGATGAAAACAAGTTGTGTTCTTTGATTATTCTTAGCCGAATTGAAAGGAGGAAGAAAGGAGTGAAGTAATCGGTCATCTTAGGTCAATATTAAGGTAAGGAAGTTGATACTAGTTCTTGAAATCCTAGTTGATATTGAGTGAGATATCAAGTTATTGTTGGTAACCCATGTTGAAATTGTGATTTTGGAATAAATAAGGTTTTCGGCTATGGAGATTAATAAGGGTGATGGTTGTGTTTCATGCTAAATCTAGATGAACAATGGTAGTTGCTTACATCTTGATATTTATGAGTTCCTTTCTTGGTTCTACCTTAGGTCCATAAGTATGATTTATGTTTGTTATGTTACTCATGGTTAAAATGATTTGGCTATGGTTCATGTAAAAATAAAATATACATGATTTGGTATTAAATGATATTAGGTTATATTCGAACATAGAAAGAGTTTAGTTTGGTATGCTTATTACATGGTAGGTAAGATTTGTGTTTTGGATATATGTTTATATTTGGTTAATGATTTGTTCTTGTGAAGTATAAATTTGTAACATGAATTGAGTTGGAAGTTATTATAATGTACTTGTGCATTCGGGTATATGATGAAAATATATGAGGTGGTTATAATCAACTTTGTGATTCGGCTCTTGCACATATATATATTTGCACATGATGTATTGGTATGACATATATATTATCTCAAGGTATATATTTATATATGATGGTGTTTCAGTTATGGAGTAAACGATGGATGCGTATTGAGTTATAATATGTAATGCATTAGTTAGTAAAATGTATGCCATTTATATGTGGTATTAAGTATATAATTGGCCTCAACATAGACTTGCATATTCGGCCACATGAGATGGATTGGTGTTGCATGTATTCGGTTAGAGGCAAGCATATTGATGCTTTTATCTTGGCTTAGATAAGCGGCTAAAAGAGAGCGTGGGCTAATATGTTGAGATTTCATACACATGCGACTCTAATGTCTAATGTATATATGGGTTAAGTACCTTGAGTTTCTCTTCTTGATGTTCAAGTGATTAAATCAATTTTTTGTTAAATTAAGCTCAAGAGCAAAGGGGAACTAAATCCGATAAAGGGAAGGAAAAAGTGGTCGAATAGCCATCGAAATCGTTTGACAACATCCGAAGTAAGTTTTCGAGTAACGAGACTTAGTTTACAATTTGATTAAGTCATGACGTATGAGCATAACAAATATACGGTGATATGATGATTCTACTTGAATTATATGTTGAGTTAATTAGTCTATATGTATGACGGGTAGCCGTATGTGCATAGAGATCGTGTCATAAAGTAAACTAAACCATGCTGTTTGTATGTGGCTAGTGAGCCGAAAATGGGATTGCTTAATACGTGACTTGTGTTTGAACTCTAATTATGAAAATGAAATATTGATGTGTCATGATTTATTGGTATGTGCATGAATATTTGGATGATAACCGGGCTAAGTCCCGAAGGCATTTGCGCTAGTGACTAGTTCCGGGCTAAGTCCCAAAGGCATTTGTGCGAGTTACCATATCCGGGCTAAGTCCCGAAGGCATTTGTGCGAGTTACTAGTTCCGGGCTAAGTCCCGAAGGCATTTGTGCGAGTTACTAGTTCCGGGCTATGTCCCGAAGGTATTCGAGCGAGTAGCTATATCCGGTTAAATCCCGAAGGTACTTGGCTTGGGAATGAGCGACCTTGCTGTAATAGTTTCAATTAATACGCTCGTAAAATCCCAGCGATGAGGTATGTTTCGTATATGCTTTGAATTAGTTGATCCCTTACAAATAGTATTCGCTTAGTCGATAAATGAGCTACCGGCCTTTGGCTAAGTTGATCTTTTGTGCATGAATATAAGGGTTGGTAATGTGAAGTAAGTATGATATTGAGAATTTGTGCATATGAAATTATCCGTTTAGCCATATGAATGTTACACTTTAGTTGTGTCAAATTTTATGGCTCAAAACTTACTAAGCATTAAATGCTTACTCCGTTTCTTTGAATCTCTGTTTTATAGATTTTGGTTCGTCAGCTATCGGACTCGGGATTGTCGAAGTCGAAGTCGTCCACACTATCAAACCCCCTTTTTGGTACACTTTTGGTTGAACTTTGAAATGGCATGTATAGGACTACCCTTTTTGTTGTGGGTCATGTACCCTTCGGTTTTGTATAAATTTGGATAGCCATGCGAAAATGGCTTATATTGTAACACCCCATACCCGAGACCGTTGCCGGAGTCGGACACGAGGGGTTCACAGACTAAATTCACTTACTTGCACAGTTCATTTTAAAAATTTCCAGGCAGTTGGCTAACTGTGTCACTGTCACCTTAAAAATCATATCTTGAGTTCTAAAACTCAAAAATCAGTTTCGTAATTTTTTCCTGAAATTAGACTCATATTTCCATCTACATATTTTTTTCTAGAATTTTTGGTCTGGCCAATTAGTACAGTTTATTAGTTAAAGTCTCCCCCGTTACAGGGTGCGACTACACTGACCTTCATGCATTACGATTTGGATATCTCCCTGTACAAGGCTTAAATACAAATGAATTTTGTTTCTATAGAAACTACACTCAAAGAGGAATCTATACATATATGGCATGACTTCTAAATGTATCTGGTTAATTTATAATGAATTTCCAAAGTCAGATCAGGGGATCCAGAAACTGTTCAGGCCCTGTCTCACGAAAACTTTAACATCTCATAATATACTGTTCATATGAACTTTTCGTTACTTTCCTATGAAAATAGATTCATCAAGGTTCGATTACATAATTTATTCACTATTTAATTCCATTTCTACTATTTTTAGTGATTTTTCACATCCACATCACTGCTGCTGCCAGCATCTATTTTTAAGGTAAACTTTACCTATTTCATGATCCTCCATGGATCAACTAGAGTTTGTCATACATATTCCAAAAATGATCATGAATAACCATTCCCATGGCTAACCGTTACAAACATTTCCATACCTCTCGACGGACAACATACAAAACGATTATAATGCTATGATCAAAGTATATTTAAGCCATTTTCGCATGGCTATCCAAATTTACACAAAACCGAAGGGTACATGACCAACAACAATAGGGTAGTCCTATACATGCCATTTCAAAGTTCAACCAAAAGTATACCAAAAGGAGCTTTGATAGTGCGGGCAACTTCGACTTCAAAATCCCGAGTCCGATAGCTGAAGAACCAAAATCTATAAAACAGAGAATCAAAGAAACGGAGTAAGCATTAAATGCTTAGTAAGTTTTGAGCAAAGAATTTAGACACAACCAAAGTATAGCATTCATGTAGCTAAACAGATAATTTCATATGCACAAATTTTCAATATCATACTTACTTCACATTACCAACCCTTATATTCATACACAAAGATCAGCTTAGCCAAAGGCCGGTAGCTCATTTATCAACTGAGCGAATACTTATTGTAAGGGCTCAACTAATTCAAAGCACATACGAAACATACCTCAATGTTGGGATGTTACAAGCGTATTAACTGAAATTTTTACAGCAAGATCGTTCATTCCCGAATCACGTAACTTCAGAATTTAACCGGATATAGCTACTCGTTCAAATGCCTTCGGGACATAGCCCGGTTATAGTAACTCGCACAAATGCCTTCGGGACTTAACCCGGATTTAGTAACTCGCACCAATGCCTTCGGTCTTAGCCCGGAATTAGTAACTCGCACAAATGCCTTCGGATCTTAGTCCGGATATGGTAACTTAGCACAAAACCTTCGGAACTTAGCCCGGACATCATTCGAATAGCCATGCACATTTAACAATAAATCATGACACATTCGTATTTCATTTTCATTAGCAAAACTCAAACACAAGACACTTATCACTCTTGCAATTTCGGCTCAATAGCCACACACAAATAGCATGATTTTGATTTGCTTAAAACATGATCTAATCAAATCATAATTTAAGCTCTATTACTCAAGAACTTACCTCGGATGTGGTCGAGCGATTTCGACAGCTATTCGATCACTTTTTCCTTTCCCTTATCCAACTGTGGTCCTCTAAGCTCTTGAGCTAATTCAAACAAATTTAACTCATTAAAGTCTCATTTTTCTAGCTTATGGCCGAATATGACAAGGAGTTTGATAGGTCATATGGCCACCTTTTAGCTCAAATACACAATGGTCATACGCATTTTTAATCACATCAAGCAATTTAATACAATTCATTCGAACATCAAAAGAGAAGCTCAAGGTACTTAGCCCATATATACATTAGACATTAGAGTCACATATGTACGAAATCACGAATCGAATTCAACATACTAGCTAATATTTCCCCTTAGCCGAATTTTCTAAGTCAAGCTACAGCCATCAATAGGCTACCTATGGCCGAACATACACATAACTTATGTACTCATTCATGTGGCCGAACATACATGTCTATGTTGGGGCCGATTGCAACACTTAATACATTCTACAAGTATGGTCACTTGTATTGACTAAACACCATTTGTTTCAAGTTCAAAACTTGGCTAATACACACATATACACTAGTAAATCAAGCACTAACATTTGTACTTCACCTTACTACCATTTCTCATCCAATAACGTGAACAACAACCATATTTCTCTTCTACTTCCTACCATGGCCGAATGCATCACAACACCATACCATTTCAATTTTGGTCATGGTTGAACGGGGAACTTAATGTCTCACTCAAAGATGCTAAAAAGAAGATTCAAGAGTCATCAATCCACCATCACATGCATCATTACAAGCTTCACTTTTAGCATCAAATAACATCAACACAAATCCACCTTAGCCGAATATCATCTCCATGACATAGTAAAGATTTGAACCATGGGCTAGTTAGAACTCAAGCTAACAAAAAAAACATGCATCAATCTCATGGCACAACATCAAACTTACCTTCACCTAGCTACAAGCATGGCCGAATCTCTTTAACATTTCCTCCCTTCTTTCTTTTGAATTTTCGGTCAAGAAGAATGAAAAAAGGATGGACACATTTTTTTTTCTTTTGTTTTCATCCTTTTCTTTCTCTTTTTTTTCTCCATTTCTTTATTACTAACTTTATTTTATTGTTTCCTCCCATGATGCACCAACACAACATGTCTATGACATGTTTTGCCCATCACCCTTTGTCCACCCTAATGTCATGGCCGGCCACTACTAGATGGGGGGAAAAATTGACATGCAAGTCCCCCCTTTTTCAACATGCACTAATAGGTCCTTATGTTTTGATCTATCACATTTCAAAAGTGTCACACATAAGTCCTATTGACTAAATTCACATGCAATTTACTAAATCGAAGCTTAAGATTTTCACACATTTATTTAGACAATAAATATCATATTCAAATAATTTGGTGACTCGGTTTAGCGGTCCCGAAACCGCTTTCCTCTCGGGTCGCTTCAGGGCTGTCACAACTCTCCCCCACTTAAGAAATTTTCGTCCCCGAAAATCTTATCGGTAAATAAGTTTGGGTATCGTTCTTTCATGGCATTCTCGGTTTCCCAAGTAGCTTTTTCGACTCCGTGTTTGAGCCATAACACCTTTACTAACGGAACCCTTTTGTTTCGCAACTCTTTCACTTCACAAGCTAGGATACGAATCGGTTCTTCTTCATAACTCAAGTCAGATTGAATTTCAACTTCTGATGGATTAATCACGTGTGACGGATCGGATCTATAGCATCGAAGCATCGAAACATGAAAGACGTCGTGAATCTTTTCAAGTTCAGAGGGCAAAATCAATCTATACGCAACCAGACCAACTCGTTCAGAGATTTCGTACGGCCCGATGAACCTCGGACTCAATTTGCCCTTACGACCAAATCTAAGCACCTTCTTCCAGGGTGAAACTTTGAGAAATACTTTGTCTCCAACCTGATATTCAATGTCTTTTCGTTTCAAATCCGCATACGATTTCTGACGATCTGTGGCTACCTTCAGACTTTCACGGATTACCTTTACTTTCTGTTCAGCATCTTTAATCAAATCAACTCTGAAAATTTTACTTTCACCGAGCTCGGTCCAAAACAATGGTGTACGGCATTTACGACCGTACAAAGCCTCATAATGTGCCATCTTAATACTTGATTGAAAACTGTTGTTGTAAGCGAATTCAATCAAAGGTAAATACCGTTCCCATGAACCACTGAACTTGAGGATGCAACATCTCACCATATCCTCAAGTATCTGAATTATCCGCTCGGATTGACCATCGGTTTGGGGGTGAAAGGCGGTGTTGAAATGAACTTGGTACCCAAAGCTTCTTGCAATTTCTTCCAAAATCGTGAGGTGAATCTCGGATCTCTATCCGACACGATAGAAATAGGTACCCCGTGTAATCTCACAATCTGAGAAACGTACAATTCAGCTAGTTTATCCATTGAAAAATCCATACGTACGGGGATAAAGTGAGCCGACTTAGTCAGTCTATCCACAACAACCCAAATCGCATCTTTCTTACTTACCGATACTGGCAACCCAGATACGAAATCCATCGTGACTCGATCCCATTTCCATTCAGGTACCCTGATTGGCTGGAGTAAACCCGTAGGCACTTGATGTTCCACCTTTACTTGCTGACATATTAAACACTTCGAAACAAAATCGGAAATGTCTCGTTTCATACCATGCCACCAAAACTGGCGTCTCAGATCGTTGTACATTTTCGTACTCCCCGGGTGAATTGACATTCGGCTACAATGGGCTTCGTTCAGAATCATCGAAATGAGTTCTAAATTTCTTAGAACACACGACCGACTTCTGAACCTCAAACAATCGTCATCATCAATTTGAAATTCGGATTCCATATTCGGAACACATTCAGCCCGTTTTGCAACCAATTCATCGTCGACTTTCTGAGCTTCACGAATTTGATGAATCAATAATGGTTTGGCCTTTAATTCAGCTACTAACACATTGTCGGGTAGAACAGACAAGTGTACATTCATCGCTCGTAAAGCAAACAGTGATTTCCGGCTTAAGGCGTCCGCAACCACATTAGCCTTTCCCGGGTGGTAATCAATGACAAGCTCATAATCTTTCAACAACTCAAGCCAACGTCTTTGTCACAGATTTAAGTCTCATTGAGTCATCAAATATTTGAGACTTTTGTGATCCGAAAATACATGGCACTTCTCACCAAATAAGTAATGTCGCCATATTTTCAAGGCGAATACGATGGCAGCTAATTCGAGATCATGGGTCGGATAATTTTCTCATGTGGCTTTAATTTTCTCGACGCATAGGCCACAACTCGACCTTCTTGCATCAACACGCAACCTAACCCAAGTAGGGAGGCGTCACTATAGATGACAAACTCTTTGCCTGATTCGGGCTGCACTAAAATTGGGGCTTCAGTCAAATAAGTTTTCAGTTGATCAAAACTTTTCTGACATTTTTCCGTCCATTCGAACTTAATATCTTTTTGAAGTAGCTTCGTCATGGGTGTGGCTATCATCGAGAAACCTTTTACAAACCGTCGGTAGTAACCGGCGAGTCCCAAAAAGCTCTGAACCTCAGTAATATTTCTCGGAGGCTTCCAGTTAAGTATGGCTAAAATTTTGCTCGGGTCAACTCGAATACCCGATGCAGATACCACATGGCCCAAGAAGCTAACCTCTCTTAACCAGAACTCACACTTACTGAACTTAGCATATAACTGCTTAGCCCGTAAAATTTGCAGCACTAATCTCAGGTGCTCAGCATGTTCGGTCTCATCTCTTGAATAGACCAAGATGTCGTCAATGAACACAACTACGAACTGGTCCAAATACTGTCTGAAGATCCGATTCATCAAATCCATAAATACCGCAGGGGCATTAGTGAGCCCAAACGGCATCACTAAGAACTTGTAGTGGCCATATCTCGTTCTGAAAGTAGTTTTGGGTATATTCGAATCTCGAATTCGCAACTGGTAATAACCCGATCTCAAATCTATCTTTGAAAACACTGAGGCTCCCTTTAGTTGATCAAACAAATCATCAATACGCGGTAACGGATATTTATTCTTTATCGTCATTTTATTCAGCTAACGATAGTCAATGCACAACCTCATGGTTCTGTCCTTTTTTCACAAACAATACTGGTGCACCCCAAGCTGAGAAACTTGGTCGAGCGAAACCTCTATCCGTCAACTCTTGCAACTGAGCTTTCAATTCTTTTAACTCGGTTGGTGCCATACGATACGGAGCTATCGAAATTGGCGTAGTTCCAGGTACAAGCTCAATACCAAACTCTACCTCCCGAACAGGTGGTAAACCCGGTAATTCTTCAGGAAAAACATCCGGGTATTCACAAACCACCGGCACAGATTCGGGTTTCTTTTCTAATTCTTTGTCATCAAGTACATACGCAAGGTATGCTTCGCACCCTTTTCTTACATATTTCTGGGCCAACATTGCTGATATTACAGCTAGCAACCCCTTTAAGTCCGTAGACTCAACTTGGATTATCTCGTTATTTGCGCACCTCAAATCAATAGTCTTGCTTTTGCAATTCACAACTGCATCATGCACGGTGAACCAATCCAAACCAAGAATAACATCAAATTCATCAAACGGCAAAAGCATCAAGTCCGCCGGAAAATAGGAATCTCGAATTACTAGGGGGCATTTCTTACACACTTTGTCGACAAGCACGTAACGACCCAAGGGATTTGACACTCGAATTACGAACTCAGTAGACTCAATAGGTAAAGTCTTACTTGATGCTAAGGTTTCGCATATATAGGAATGAGTAGAACCAGGGTCAATCAAAGCAATCACATTAGTATCAAAGAGAGTAAAAGTACCAGTAATAACATCTGGCGAGGAAGCATCCTCGCGTGCGCGTATAGCATAAGCCCTAGCAGGAGCACAAGTCTCGGATCTGGTCGTAACATCTCTAGATCCTCTCTGACCACCACTAGCATTTTTCGTGTTTCTAGATGGTCTACCTCGAGTAGTGGTAGCACTCGGTTTCCCACTTTGATTTACATTCTGTTCAGACAATCTCGGGCAATCTTTGATAAAGTGGTCAACTGACCCGCACTTTTAACAGGAGCGGTCATGGAATCTACAACTTCCAGAATGCCATTTGCCACAATACTGGCACTCCGTTCTGTCTCGACGATCATTTCCAACACTGGCGATCGAAGTTACTCGTGTGCTCATAGGGGGCCGATCGCGATCTCGTCTAGAAAAGCCCGAAGTGTCTCTAGACCGGCCTAAGCCATCTCTAAATTTCTTCGATGACTGTGGGAAGGGCTTCCCCGAAGACCTCTTACGAAACTCCTTTGCTCCCACCTTAGCTTTTCTTTTCTCCATACTGAGCTCCTCGGCCTTGCAAGCTCACTCGACAAGTGCCACAAATTCTCGGATTTCCAAAATGCCTACATACAGCTTTATATCGTCATTCAGTCCATCCTCGAAACGTTTACACATCACGGCTTCTGAGGAAATGCATTCTCGTGCATACCGGCTAAGCCTCACAAATTTTCGTTCATAGTCGGTAACCGACATGGAACCTTGTTTGAGTTCAAGAAATTCCTTCCGTTTTTGGTCAATGAATCTCTGACTGATATACTTCTTTCGAAATTCGGTTTGGAAGAACTCCCAAGTTACTTGCTCTCTGGGCACCACAGAAGTCAACGTATTCCACCAATAGTAGGCATAATCACGTAGCAAGGAGATAGTACACTTTAGGCACTCATCGGGTGTGCAAGATAGTTTATCTAGTACCCGGATAGTGTTGTCCAACCAAAATTCCGCTTAATCGGCATCATCGCTATCTGTGGCTTTAAATTCAGTAGCCCCGTGTTTTTGGATTCTGTCAACTGGGGGCTTATTTGACCTTATTTGGTTAGTTACCGGAGGTATGGTAGGTGCGGGGGTGGTATTTGTCGGGAATGGAGGTTGTGGAACAGCCGTATTAGTTCGAATGTATTGGTTGAACCAATCATTCATCACGCTATAGAAAGCTTGTCTAGCTTCATCATTCGGGTTACTAGCATTAGGTTGAGAGTCCGCCAGCGCTGTCCCTTGTGCGGGAGCAGGTGCTACACTCTCAAGATCATCAGCTACCGCTCGGTCGGGATTGGGATCCATTACTATAAATAAACACATTTGCAAATGTCAGAAATCACCACACTATCAAATAATCACATAAAATGGCATGTATAGCTAAACCCAACGCATTACGGTAGTACTAGAATCGACTAAACCGTAGCTCTGATACCAATAAAATTGTAACACCCCGTACCCGAGACCGTTGCCGGAGTCGGCACGAGGGGTTCACAGACTAAATTCACTTACTTGCACAGTTCATTTTAAAAATTTCCAGGCAGTTGGCTAACTGTGTCACTGTCACCATAAAAATCATATCTTGAGTTATAAAACTCGAAAATCAGTTTTGTAATTTTTCCCTGAAACTAGACTCATATTTCCATCTACATATTTTTTTCTAGAATTTTTGGTTGGGCCAATTAGTACAGTTTATTAGTTAAAGTCTCCCCTGTTACAGGGTGCGACTACACTGACCTTAATGCATTACGATTTGGATATCTCCCTGTACAGGGCTTAAATACTGATGCCGTTTGTTTCTATAGAAACTACACTCAAAGAGGAATCTATAAATATATGGAATTACTTCTAAATGTATCTGGTTAATTTATAATGAATTTCCAAATTTAGATAAGGGGATCCAGAAACTGTTCTGGCCCTGTCTCACAAAAACTTTAACATCTCATAATATACTATTCATATGAACGATTCGTTACTTCCTATGAAAATAGATTCATCAAGGTTCGATTACATAATTTATTCACTATTTAATTCCATTTCTACTATTTTTAGTGATTTTTCACATCCACATCACTGCTGCTGCCAGCATCTATTTTTAAGGTAAACTTTACCTATTTCATGATCCCCCATGGATCAACTAGAGTTTGTCATACATATTCCAAAAATGATCATGAATAACCATTCCCATGGCTAACCGTTACCAACATTTCCATACCTCTCGACGGACAACATACAAAACGATTATAATGCTATGATCAAAGTATATTTAAGTCATTTTCGCATGGCTATCCAAATTTACACAAAACCGAAGGGTACATGACCAACAACAAAAGGGTAGTCCTATACATGCCATTTCAAAGTTCAACCAAAAGTATACCAAAAGGAGCTTTGATAGTGTGGGCGACCTCGACTTCAAAATCCCAAGTCCGATAGCTGAAGAACCAAAATCTATAAAACAGAGAATCAAAGAAACGGAGTAAGCATTAAATGCTTAGTAAGTTTTGAGCAAAGAATTTAGACACAACCAAAGTATAGCATTCATGTAGCTAAACAGATAATTTCATATGCACAAATTTTCAATATCATACTTACTTCACATTACCAACCCTTATATTCATACAAAAAGATCAACTTAGCCAAAGGCCGGTAGCTCATTTATCAACTGAGCGAATACTTATTGTAAGGGCTCAACTAATTCAAAGCACATACGAAACATACCTCAATGTTGGGATGTTACAAGCGTATTAACTGAAATTTTTACAGCAAGATCGTTCATTCCCGAATCACGTAACTTCGGAATTTAAACGGATATGGCTACTCGTTCAAATGCCTTCGGGACATAGCCCGGTTATAGTAACTCGCACAAATGCCTTCGGGACTTAACCCGGATTTAGTAACTCGCACCAATGCCTTCGGTCTTAGCCCGGAATTAGTAACTCGCACAAATGCCTTCGGATCTTAGTCCGGATATGGTCACTTAGCACAAAGCCTTCGGGACTTAGCCCGGACATCATTCGAATAACCATGCACATTTAACAATAAATCATGACACATTCATATTTCATTTTCATTAGCAAAACTCAAACACAAGACACTTATCACTCTTGCAATTTCGGCTCAATAGCCACACACAAAGAGCATGATTTTGATTTGCTTAAAACATGATCTAATCAAATCATAATTTAAGCTCTATTACTCAAGAACTTACCTCGGATGTGGTCGAGCGATTTCGACAGCTATTCGATCACTTTTTCCTTTCCCTTATCCAACTGTGGTCCTCTAAGCTCTTGAGCTAATTCAAACAAATTTAACTCATTAAAGTCTCATTTTGCTAGCTTATGGCCAAATATGACAAGGAGTTTGATAGGTCATATGGCCACCTTTTAGCTCAAATACACAATGGTCATACGCATTTTTAATCACATCAAGCAATTTAATACAATTCATTCGAACATCAAAAGAGAAGCTCAAGGTACTTAGCCCATATATACATTAGACATTAGAGTCACATATGTACGAAATAACGAATCGAATTCAACATACTAGCTAATATTTCCCCTTAGCCGAATTTTCTAAGTCAAGCTAAAGCCATCAATAGGCTACCTATGGCCGAACATACACATAACTTATGTACTCATTCATGTGGCCGAACATACATGTCTATGTTGGGGCCGACTGCAACACTTAATACATTCTACAAGTATGGTCACTTGTATTGACTAAACACCATTTGTTTCAAGTTCAAAACTTGGCTAATACATACATATACACTAGTAAATCAAGCACTAACATTTGCACTTCACCTTACTACCATTTCTCATCCAATAACGTGAACAACAACCATATTTCTCTTCTACTTCCTACCATGGCCGAATGCAACACAACACCATACCATTTCAATTTTGGTCATGGTTGAACGAGGAACTTAATGTCTCACTCAAAGATGCTAAAAAGAAGATTCAAGAGTCATCAATCCACCATCACATGCATCATTACAAGCTTCACTTTTAGCATGCAAATAACATCAACACAAATCCACCTTAGCCGAATATCATCTCTATGACATAGTAAAGATTTGAACCATGGGCTAGTTAGAACTCAAGCTAACAAAAAAAAACATGCATCAATCTCATGGCACAACATCAAACTTACCTTCACCTAGCTACAAGCATGGTCGAATCTCTTTAACATTTCCTCCCTTCTTTCTTTTGAATTTTCGGTCAAGAAGAATGAAAAAAGGATGGACACATTTTTTTTCTTTTGTTTTCATCCTTTTCTTTCTCTTTTTTTTCTCCATTTCTTTATTACTAACTTTATTTTATTGTTTCCTCCCATGATGCACCAACACAACATGTCTATGACATGTTTTGCCCATCACCCTTTGTCCACCCTAATGTCATGGCCGGGCACTACTAGATGGGGGGAAAAATTGACATGCAAGTCCCCCCTTTTTCAACATGCACTAATAGGTCCTTATGTTTTGATCTATCACATTTCAAAAGTGTCACACATAAGTCCTATTGACTAAATTCACATGCAATTTACTAAATCGAAGCTTAAAATTTTCACACATTTATTTAGACAATAAATATCATATTCAAATAATTTGGTGACTCGGTTTAGCGGTCCCGAAACCGCTTTCCTACTAGGGTCGCTTCAGGGCTGTCACATATATATATTTTTGAGCATAATGTTATAATCATTTTGTATGTATATGGTTATTGAGAGGTGTGGATATGCTTGGCAATGATTGGCCACTGGAATGGTTAATCATGATCATACTTTGTGCTATATATGCAAAAGGGTTAGTTGAATCATGGAAACTGTGTAATAGGTAAAGTCTACCTTAAAGGCAGATGCTGAAAGCAGCAGTGGTGTGAATTTGAAAAATCACTAAAAATAGTAGGAATGGAATTAAATAGTGAATAAATTATTTAATCGAACCTTGATGAATCTACTTCCATATGAAAGAAATGAAATAGTCATATGAGTCGTATTTTAAGAGATATTCAAGTTTTCGTGGGACAGGGCCAGAGCGATTTCTAGATCCCCTGATCTGACTTTGGAAATTCATTATAAATTAACCAGAGATAATTAGAAGTCATACCATATGTGTATAGATTTCTTTTTGAGTCTAGTTTCATTAGAAACAAATGGAATAAGTATTGAAGCCCTGTATATGGAGTTATCTAAGTCGCAATGCAGGTAGGTCAGGGTAGTCGATCCCTGTAACAGGGGAGACTTTAACTAATAAACTGTACTAATTGGCTTGACCAAAAATTCTAGAAAAAAATTTGTGGATGGATATATGAGTCTAGTTTCAGGGAAAAATTACGAAACTGATTTTTGAGTTTCGGAACTCAAGATATGATTTTTAAGGTGACAGTGATGCAGTTAGTTAGCTGTCTGGAAATTTTTAAAATGGATTGTGAAAATAAGTGAATTTAGTCTGTGAACCCCTCGCATCCAACTCCGGTAACGGTCTCGGGTATGGGGTGTTACATCCAGCACAATTTCAGCACCCCATGAGTAAAAAACGCTATGACCGAATTTGGCAACATGCAAATCGCCGCATTCGGCATGCTACTCCCTCTCACGTCAACCTCCCATGATTTTCTCCTAAAATCTCTCCTCAAATCCCTCAAACCAATCACACCTCCTTCAACAACTCAATTCGAATTCCCTTCAACCACTTCAGTGTTTTGGTCAACCAAGGTCACTTCCACAGCACTTGCAACAAAATAAAACACTCCACTGCCCCCACTAGGATTCGAACCTTAGTCCTCTGGCATAGGTAACACGCTACCTATCCCCTAAACTAGCAAGCTTTTTATGTCATGTTTCACCCATTTTTATTTAAAATCCTACTGCTTAGAGACAATGTTTATTCCTTTAAAAACAAAACTTTTGCGCGAGCCAAGGCTTGAACCCAAGACTTCTCAGACACTTCTAGAACACTTAACCACTGAGGCAACCATTCATTTGTGTCACTTTCTTGCACAACTAAATAATTATGAGCAACCTCCTTACTGTTCCCGTGCTCAAGACCTAATACTTCTAGGCCCAAATTTAGGGTGTTACAGTAATTATTTCGAAGGTCTGATACAAGCTAAGTGTAAGGTTTAAAAGCCTAAATTTATCAATCTTTTACCTACCCTTAAGCCAAACCACGTTACAACCCTGTTAAAAACCTATTGATTCAAAAGTTCCAATGCTACCTACATTAGTGGAGAGAAATTTCTATGTACAACATATGAAGACAAAAGTTAAACTTAATGATTGCATCTTAATCTTGAATAAAGGGAAGAAAATCACATTGGTAAGGTTTAACATGACTTTATTAGAAAGCGTTTAGTCTAATTTTTTCTATCATAATAGTTGTTGAGATTAATTTGAACAATATGTATACTTAAGTAGCATAACTATCAAATTTCTTGTCTTTGAGCACAAGTATATTAAATTCATAATTTTAGGAAAAATTTGTTCTGAAGTAATTTTTCAAAAGTGTTTTCGAGAAATTCTTTTCAAAATTTATTGTAACGCCCCTAATTTCGGGCTTAAAAGTATTAGGTCTTGAGCATGGGAACAGTTAGGAGGCAGCACATAAATGTTTAGTTATGCAAGAAAATGACACAAATGAGTGTTTCCCTCAGTGGTTAAATGTTCTGAGAAGTGTTGGAGAAGTCATGAGTTCAAGCCTTGGATTATACGAAAGTTTTGTTTTTACTTGAATAAACCCTGTCTTTAGTCAGCAGGCTTATAAATTAATATGAGTAAAACATGACAGAATGGTCCTACTGGTCTAGAGGATAAATAGCGTGTGGTAGTTGCTTGAGGTCTGAGGTTCGAATGCTGGTAGGCGCATGGAGGTGTTTTATTTTGCTGTTGGCCATGGGAGAGATCTAGTTTGACCGAAACTTGTGTGTTTAAAGAGTGTGGGGAGTTGTGGCCAAATTTTAGGAGATCATTGTGGAATTTTGATTCTTAGAGGGATTTAGGGAGTGTTTTGGGGAGGAAAATTTGGATAGAAGAGGTTGTGTGGAGTTTAAATTAGTGGGTGGAGTAATGTGAGGAGATTTTTAAGGAATGGATCAAGGGAAGGTAGTGTCGAATTTGAACTCTATCATTCAGAATTCGGCCTTAGCTAGATTACTCTCCTCATTTTCAGTTTTTGAAAATTGCCTTCATGTTCTTTTTACACTTTGTTTTGATAGCTGAATACTGCTACTGACCTCTCGGGTATCTTGCATTTTAGGCTTATTTCAGTTTGCTCTTCTATATAGTGCCCTTTTTGATTGATTTCTCTTCTCCCTTACTCTTTCTGGCAATTTTTATTTCCCTTCTATTGCCCTCTCTTTATCTAAAATTTGTTTGACTGAATACCCCTTGTGAGGTGGCCGAATATTTCTCTTCTCCCCTTTCCCGTCTTTTGGCTTTGGGCAACCCCTTTTCCCACTTTGCTTATTGTTCTGCCAATTTTTCGTCCTCAATTCTTCCTTTCTTCCTCCAACAGGCTTGCGTTTGCCAAACGAGGTTAGGTAATTCTTTGCTCTATTTCTCCCCCTTTTTAGCTTTCCTCATCTTTTTTTTATTGTCGTTACCCCCTCTATTTATTTTGTTAGTTCAATCCTTGTTCACTACATCACCGAATTATACTCTATACTGTTGTTATTTGGTAAGTAGAGATTAGTCGAGATTGTTTTTATCCAAGTACAGGTTTAATAGAGGGGTTATGACCTTTGTGTAGGTGGAGTTCAAGTTGATTGGCACGCCTCCTAGGAACCAAGGGTGAATTACGACCGATTTCAGGTAAGGGGATTGTGTCAATTGAGAATTTCGTTAGGCTCCATTTGGAAATATAAGTTAAGTAACTGATTAAATGTTATTTCATTACAAGAGTATTCGGAGCATCGACTAACGTCTTATCACATCAGGTGTGTAAAAACACTGCCCTACTTGTAAAACGGTGAAAGCCGAAATTAGTGACCGTCGACGCAACATGTAATATCCCGAATTAGGGCCTAATCAGAATAGTGGTTTCGTGACCACAAATCCGAGATGGAAATAATTATTTTATAATTATTTTGATGATTATGATATGATTGCATGATTGTGTGAAAATTTCGTGATGAAATTCTATGCCTAAAGTGCTTAAATTGAAAGTAGGGACTAAATCGAATAAGTTGCAAAACTTGCATTCTAGAAGTTTTTAGTATGAAATTGTATTGGAATATTAATGAGGAGGTCTTAAATAGCAATTTGACCAATTTTAAGTTCATGGACAAAATTAGGACATGGAAGGAATTTTTAGAAAGTTTAGTAGTAAGGGTATTTTGGTCATTTAGTTATTAAAATGAATTTAAAACAAAATTAAAAGCCAATTTTTGTCCATCTTCTTCATTAGGCCGAAATTTCAAGGGTTCTCCATAGCTAGGGTTTGTTTCAAGCTTCCAAGCTCCATAGTAAGCGATTCCAAGCCCCGTTTTTAATGTTCTTTACGTTTTTGGAATCCCGGTAGCTCGATTAAGCTTATGTTAGCAATAATTCAACTTAGGGTTTATATTTGGAAAAATACCCATAGGTGAAATTTGTGTATTTTGATGTTTTATGATAGAATATGGGGTTTTTAATTATGTTAGACAACTTGTACTACTCGATTTTAAGCAAAAACGAGTAAAAGGGCTTAATCGGTAAAAATACCTAATAGTCACAAGTACATGTTAGAGTGAGAATTTGATGTTGCCATAGAAGAGAAAAGTGATCAGCATGTTGTAAAACATAAGAATAAGGAATAAAGTTTAATCCCGAGCCTAGGGGCAAAAATGTAAATATGCAAAAGTTGAGGGGCAAAATTGTAATTTTGCCAAAATTTGAGTTAAGGATTAATTTGATAATGTGAGTATTAAATGAGCTAAATGTGTTATTTTAGATCAAGAAAGACGTGGAATCGACCTCAATCGAGGAAAAGAAAAGATTGTGGACTAAATTGCAAAATCTTTGTATTTTGGTACCAAGGTAAGTTCATGTGTAAATAATGTAGCATAATTGTTTTTTTTAAGTTATTGATATTAATTATGTGTTATGCTGAATTTCATTATGAAATGTATGCTTTGTGGTTAATTTCAAATAATATGTAAATTATGTGAGCTACTTGTTAAATATAATTGTTACCGAGTATTGATTTCGGCATTCTACGGAAGACGGCAAGGATAAGTGTTCGTGAAAAATCCCGTTTGAACCTTATGAATATATTAGGATACAAGTGACATGTCACTAGGATGGTTGAGCATCCGACCTCGTTGAGTTGAGTCCGAGTTCGTGAGATGTAACTAGGCATCCGAACTCGTTGAGTTGAGTCCGAGTTCACTTATGGATGCGAACGCCCGAACTCGTTGAGTTGAGTCCGAGTTCACTTATGGATGCGAACGCCCGAGCTCGTTGAGTTGAGTCTGAGTTCGCTTATGGGCGGGTTACATGATTGCTTGATTGAATATGTGGCACTTATATGCAAATTATCCATGTATCTGAATTATATTCCGATGTGTTCAACGGGTAAAGTTCTACTCAATGGAGGAATATTCGAGATGTAAAGAGAAGTATTGGTGAGTGATGTGAAATGGTTATTTTGGACAGGTATGTATTTAACCCTCGGGTTGAGTATTGATACAACCACTATAAGGTAATAAGATGATGAGGAATGATGTTTAGAAATGTGATATGTGTTTTAGTGATGTATGCTAATGTTGATTGGTATAACTGTTTGTTATGTTACTTATTATTTGCATATGAACTTACTAAGCATTTATGCTTACTCCCTCCTTCTTACTCATTGTAGTTTTGGACAAGCTAGCTCAGGAGTCGGGATAGGTCGAAGGCTCAGTCACACTATCCGGAAGACTTTTGGTAAATGGCTTGTAAATTTAAGTATGGCATGTATAGCAATATACCTATTTTGTGAAAATGATCTTATGGTATGGTTGTGGAATGGTTGAGGAAATGCTTGATAATGATAAATTATGAAAATGGTTAGTGTAGATTATGTTTGATGTTAAGGAAAACTATTAAGATACTTAGTGCATAAAAACTCATAAAAAGGATGAAATTTGCCATAAATAGAATACTGCAGCAACACTTATGCGAGTTTGAAAATTTACTAAAAATCATAGAAATTGAATTTGGTGATAGACTACATATCAAATTGAATCTTATTATGTCTAGTTTCACATGAAACAAATGAAACAGGTAAAGGAATTATATGTTAGAAGATATTTGAATTTTAGTGAAACAGGGTCATAGCAGTTTTTGAATCCCCTGTTCCAACTTTAGAAATTCATCATAAATTATAAAGATATAATTAGGTGGTATATTTTATATCCTCAGAATCCTTATTGAGTCTAGGTTTAGTAGAAACAAATCTCATAGTCATATGAATTTTTTCCAAAGAGAAATGTGGTTCGTAGTAAACAGAGGTCAGACCGGTCGAGTCCTGAAACAGGGGTAACTTTAACTAATAAACTGTACTAATTGGCCCAACCAAAAATTCTAGAAAAAAAAGTAGTAGATAGGTATATGAGTCTAGATTCAGGTAAAATTTACGGATCTTGATTTTGAGTTTCGTAACTCGAGATATGATTTTTCTTGTGACTGTGACGCAAGTAGCTTAAAAGCTGTGAATGTAGAAACAATAATCCAAAGTTCTAAAAATGTTAAACTAAGCTTAGTAACACCTCATACTCGACTCCGGCGATAGTCTCGGGCGTGGCGGCGTTACATTTAGTGGTATCAGAGCAGGTTTAGTCAGTTCTCGGACTACGTGTTGTATGTACGGATTTTGCTATACATGCCATATGTATAAATTGTGATAGTGTGACGACTTCTGACCTTTTTAAATGATTTTTTTATAGTAAATGGATCCCGATCCAGCTGTGGTAGATGAAGTAGAGAGTAATGCGCCAGCTCCGGCTGAAGGAGCAGCGCAGACTAAAAATCCACCTCCCACTGTTGGTCAGGGAGGAGGAGAAAGGGGTCGGGAAGCCTTTCTCCAAATGATGAGTGCATGGTACACTGAGTTCATTCGTACGAACCCAAATGTACAACCTCCCCCCACCTCCCCCAATTCCTCAACCTGTACCCCCGATGCCTCAAGGTATGGATCTGATGAAATTTTACAGAACTCCAGTTGATAGAATTCGCAAGCAAGGGGCCGAAGAATTTAAAGCAAATATTGATGATGATGCCGAGAGAGCAGAGTTCTGGCTTGAAAATTCAATCCGGGTATTTGACGAATTATCTTGTACACCTGAAGAATGTTTGAAATGCGCTATATCTTTGTTGAGGGATTCAGCTTATAATTGGTGGAAGACTTTGATTTCGGTGGTATTGAAAGAGAAAATAACTTGGGAATTCTTTCAAGAAGAGTTTCGGAAGAAGTATATTAGTGAAAGATTTATTGATCAGAAGCGTAAAGAATTTCTTCAGCTGAAGGAAGGTAATATGACGGTTACAGAATATGAAAGAGAGTTTGTTCGATTAAGTAAGTATGCCAAAGAGTATGTTCCTACAGAGGCCAAGATGTGCCGACGATTTGAAGACGGGCTCAACGAAGACATCAAGGTATTTGTTGGAATTCTTGAATTAAAAGAAATGGTAGTATTGGTTGATCGAGCTTGTAAGGCCGAAGACTTACTTAAAGAAAAGAAAAGGTAGAGGCTGAGACTAGAAATTGGAAGAAAAGACCGATGAGCGGTTCATTTCACAGCAACCTAGAAAGTTAAGGAATATGAATCCTCGTTCCCAAGCTTCAGCTGGGAAATCATATGGGAATTATAAGAAGAAAAATGTGGGTCCTAAATCCCAGACTACTTCGGCAGCCAGTGTAGGGAACTCGAGATCTGTTAAACCTGAGTGCCAGGGTTTGGTAGAAATCATTTTGGCCCGTGTAGAGCAAATGAATGTTTTCGATGTGGTTCTTCGGATCATTTTATTAGAGACTGCCCAGAGAGAGCTGAAAAAGAAAAATTTCAGAATACAAAAACAAGTGGGGCGGATTCGAGAGGAAGATATCCAAGAAAAGCTGGGAGCGAAGTAAGTAGTAAGAATGAAGCCAGGGATGCACTAGTTAGACCTGAAGGAAGGGCTCCGGCTAGAACTTATGCTATTAAAGCACGTGAAGATGCTTCCTCACCTGATGTGATTACCGGTACATTTTCCCTCTATAATGTTAATGTTATTGCTTTGATTGATCCCGGTTTTACTCATTCATATGTGTGCATGAAATTGGTGTCTAGTATGAATATACCTGTTGAGAACACAGAATTTATGATTAGAGTGTCGAATTCGTTAGGCAAATGTGTGACTGTCGATAAAGTATGTAAGAAATGTCCTTTAATGATTCGGGATCATTACTTTTCGGCTGACTTAATGTTGTTGTCGTTTGATGAGTTTGATGTTATTTTGGGTATGGATTGGTTGACATTGCATGATGCTAAAATAAATTGCAAAGAAAAGATTATAGAATTAAAGTGTGGAAATGGTGAAACTCTACGGGTTGAATCAGATAAATCAGAGGCATTGCCTAGTGTGGTTTCTTCAATGTCGGCTCAAAGATATCTGAGAAAGGGTTATGAAGCTTATTTGGCGTATGTAATTAATACAAAAGAAGTGGAAAAGAAAGTTGAATCAGTGCCGATTGTGTGTGAATTTGCGGACGTATTTCCAGAAGAATTACCGGGTTTGCCTCCAGTCAGGGAAGTAGAATTTGGTATTGATTTGATACCGGGAACAGCTCCGATTTTGATTGCTCCGTATAGAATGGCACCAGTAGAGTTGAAGGAATTAAAGTCGCAGTTGCAAGAGTTGACTGATAAAGGTTTTGTGAGATCGAGTTTTTCACCTTTGGGTGCTCCCGTGTTATTTGTGAAAAAGAAGGATGGTTCTATGAGGTTGTGTGTTGATTATCGGCAGTTAAACAAGGTGACAATCAAAAACAAGTATCCGTTGCCAAGAATTGATGATTTGTTTGATCAGCTAAAAGGAGCGACATGGTTTTCAAAGATTGACTTGAGATCTGGGTATTACCAACTGCGGGTAAAAGAGTCGGATGTGCCTAAAACTGCTTTTAGAACAAGGTATGGTCATTATGAATTTTTAGTTATGCCATTCGGATTGACAAATGCTCCTGCTGTGTTTATGGATTTAATGAATCGCATATTTCGGCCATACTTGGACAAATTTGTTGTGGTGTTTATAGATGATATTTTAATTTATTCAAAAGATGATACAGAGCATGCTGAGCATTTGAGGATAGTTTTGCAAACTTTGAGAAATAAGCAGTTGTATGCTAAGTTTAGTAAAAGTGAATTTTGGCTTCGAGAAGTTGGATTTTTGGGTCATATTGTTTCAGGTGATGGTATACGGGTTGATCCTAGTAAAATTTCAGCCATTATTGATTGGAAACCACCGAAAAATGTAACCGAAGTTAGAAGTTTCTTGGGGCTAGCTGGGTATTATCGGCGGTTTGTAAATGGATTTTCTACAGTTGCTGCTCCTATAACTAGATTACTCCGAAAGGATGTTAAATTTGAATGGACGGAAGAATGTCAACAGAGTTTTGAAGAATTGAAAAAGTTATTAACAGAGGCACCAGTGTTAGTACAGCCCGAATCAGGTAAAGAATTTGTAGTGTATAGTGATGCTTCTCTAAATGGTTTGGGGTGTGTGCTCATGCAAGAAGGAAAAGTGGTGGCATATGCTTCGAGGCAGTTAAAACCTCATGAGAGGAATTATCCTACTCACGATTTGGAATTGGCTGCGGTGGTGTTTGCTTTGAAAATTTGGCGACATTATTTGTATGGTGAAAAATGTCGGGTATATACCGACCACAAAAGTCTTAAGTACTTGATGTCACAAAAAGACTTGAATTTGAGACAACGAAGATGGTTGGAATTATTGAAAGATTACGAGCTTGTTATTGATTATCATCCGGGAAAAGCGAATGTGGTTGCTGATGCTTTGAGCAGAAAGTTGTTGTTTGCTTTGAGAGTTATGAACACTCAGTTGAAAGTGTCAGATGATGGTTCGGTTCTAGCAGAGTTAAGAG
The DNA here is from genome assembly GCF_007990345.1 of Gossypium hirsutum. Classification (NCBI taxonomy): domain Eukaryota; kingdom Viridiplantae; phylum Streptophyta; class Magnoliopsida; order Malvales; family Malvaceae; genus Gossypium; species Gossypium hirsutum. The sequence continues at coordinate 80,453,886 of NC_053434.1, read as the reverse complement.
CAAAACCAATGTTTTTGCAAGAGATTTCTGAAGCTCAGAAAAATGATCAAGATTTGGAAGCCAAGATAAAACAGTGTGAAGTTGATACAAAGTCAGATTTCAAAATTGGTTCTGATGGGTCCTTAATGTTTAAAGATCGGATTTGTGTACCGACGAATGAGGAATTGATTCAAAAGATCCTACAGGAAGCACATAGTGGTTATTTCTCGATTCATCCGGGTAGTACGAAAATGTATAATGACTTGAAGAAAATGTATTGGTGGAATGGAATGAAAAGAGATATATCAGAGTTTGTGTCCAAATGCTTAATTTGTCAACAGGTGAAAGCTGAACACCAAGTGCCTTCGGGATTACTTCAGCCTACTATGGTTCCTGAATGGAAATGGGATCGGATTACTATGGATTTTGTTTCAGGATTACCATTGACTCCAGGAAAGAAAGATGCCATCTGGGAATAGTTGACAAATTAACTAAGTCGGCTCATTTTATCTCGGTACGTACGGATTATTCTCTTGACAAGTTGGCTAAACTGTATATTAGAGAAATTGTTAGATTACACGGAATATCATTGTCGATTATTTCAGATAGAGATCCAAGGTTTACCTCGCGGTTTTGGCAAAAGTTGCAAGACGCGTTAGGTACAAAGTTAAATTTCAGAACTGCTTTTCATCCACAAACTGATGGACAATCAGAGAGAGTAATTCAAATTCTTGAAGACATGCTCAGATGTTGTGTATTGGAATTTCAAGGAAGTTGGGAAAGATATTTGCCGTTGGTAGAATTTGCTTACAGCAATAGTTATCAGACGAGCTTGAAAATGGCACCTTATGAAGCATTGTATGGTCGTAAGTGTCGAACGCCTCTGTATTGGACTGAACTCAAGGAAAATCAGATTTATGGAGTTGATCTAATAAAAGAAACTGAAGAAAAAGTGAAAGTAATTCGAGATTGTTTGAAAGCTGTTTTAGATAGACAGAAATCTTATGCAGATCTAAAACGAAAGGACATTGAATTTCAAGTTGGTGATAAAGTATTTTTAAAGGTGTCTCCGTGGAAGAAAGTCCTTAGATTTGGATGGAAGGGCAAATTAAGTCCGCGTTTTATTGGGCCGTATGAAGTAATTGAAAAAGTTGGACCGGTAGCATATCGGTTAGCATTACCACCTGAATTAGAGAAGATTCATGATGTGTTCCACGTATCTATGTTACATCGGTATCGTTCAGATCCTTCACATGTAGTTTCACCGACAGAAATTGAACTACAACCAGATATGACCTACGAAGAAGAACCAATTAAGATTTTAGCTCGAGAGGTCAAACAACTAAGGAATAAAAATGTTGCACTTGTGAAGGTGTTGTGGGAAATGCATGGAGTAGAAGAAGCTACATGGGATGTAACAGCCCAAAATTTACCCTAGTCGGGAAGTGGTTTCGGGACCGCTAAACCAAGTCACCGAAAGGTTTGAATGTGATGTTTATTGTCTAGAATATGTAATCATGATTGTGTGAAAATTTCAAGCTTCGATTTAGTCGATTGCATGTGAATTTAGTCAATAGGACATATATGAGAAAATTTTAAAATGTGATAGGTCAATGCATGAGGACCTATTAGTGCATGGGGAAGAAAAAGGGGACTTGCATGTCAAATTCCCCCTCCCTAATATGTAGTGGCCGGCCATGCTATGGGTGGAAACATGTTGGGAACATGTTGGCCTAGTGAGGTATGTAGGATAAAATATAATAAGAAGTATGGGGAATAAAGAAATGGAAAAAGGAAAGGATGTGTGGTAATTGTTTCTTTCCTCCCCTTTTGCCGTGAAAGTAAGAAGGAAAAACAAAAAAAAAGTGTCCATCTTTCTTCATTTCTCCTTGGCCGAATGTTCTAAAGAAGAAAGAAAAAAAGTGTTCATTCTTGAACATCCTTGGCCGAATAGAGGAAAGAAAGGAAGGGGGAAAAGCTTGAGAAAATCGGCTATGGTGGTTTGCTAGACTAAGGTATGTTTGATGTTGTCTTTGAGATGCATGCATGTTTTAAATAGCCCATGTTCAAATCTTGAATCTTGTTGATAACATGAGCAATCGGTCATGAGAAAGTGTTCAAGGAATGGTTGTTGTTCATGTTATTTGGATGAGAAATGGTGAGTTTTGTTGTTTCATGTAAAAGTTAGGTGAATGATGATAGAGGAGTGTTTGAACTATAAAAAGAATCAGCTACCTTGTTATGAGCTAGGGCCGAATGTAAGTTTGGTTGTGTTTGAATATTACATGCTTGGTAGAATGGTGGATGAAGGTGCCGAATGTATGTTGGATTGATAGAGTCTCCAAATTGATTTTATGTGTGTATGCATGACCGAATATACGTGGTCACATGAGTAAGGAAATGAGTTATTTGATATGTGGTAAAAGTTAAGTACTAAATCGAAGGTTGCTAAAATTGCCATTTCTTTAGCCGAATATGTGTTTGATCAATGAAGGAATTGTTGAAGAATATAGGTGAACTTGGTGAGAGTATTCGGCCTAGTGTATAAATGATATGAAGATTTTAGGAAATTGTTTTGGTTAGGTGTATGTATGATTAAGTATATTCGGCAATATACTTAAAGTGGGCACATGATATTACATTATAATTATTGAGCTTAAGTATATGGATATGTGTATATGTGGTCATATAATGACATCTTGGTTTGAAAATTTAATGATGTGTGATTGCCGAATGTGATAAATAAATTCATGTTATTGGGTTAAATATTGAATACTCTTATTTGTATTATTTAAGCTCAAGAACCTAAAGGAGAGGCGTCCAACAAGGGGAAATCGAAGGTCATCGAGTAGCCGACTCGGAATTATTTTACCCAACATAAAGTAAGTCATTAAGCATGTAGTTGGTATTATTCCAAATGGTCATAATGTTTATGTATTGATGCTGAATGGAATGAATAAATGTACATATATATATATGCATGTATGTATGTGATGATGAAATTGATGAATGAAAAGAAAATAGGTAAGTTGTACTGAGTTGTTGATCTCGGCACTAGACGAGCGGGTATAACTATTTATGACCATGAGATTGGCGCTAAGTGCGCGGGATTAAATTGTACAGCACTAAGTGTGCGATTTGACTATGTTGCACTAAGTGTGCGAAATGAATATGATGCACTAAGTGTGCGAATTGACCATGCGGCACTAAGTGTGCGAGTTTGACTATGTAGCACTAAGTGTGCGATTTGATTATGTAGCACTAAGTGTGCGATTTGATTACGTAGCACTAAGTGTGCGAGTTGATTACATAGCATTGAGTGTGCGGACTAAAAATACATTCGTGAATCATTATGGACACTATGTGTGCGACACTATTGAGTCGATCGCGGACAGCGGATCGGGTAAGTGTCTTGAGTACATGGCTAATATGCGCTATGCTTATACTTGGTGTTGAGCTCGGTAAGTTTGAACCTATGTGACAACTATACTTGAAGTCACGTACATAAAATTTATCGTAGGATGGGTGAAAGGCCGTTTAGTCGTTTGATTGTAACGAAAATAAATTGATTTATGAAAATGCTTCAATGTCCTATTGATGAGTATATGGAATGTGAATGCATGAATTGATATGAAATTGAATCGATAGGTTGGAGGAACTATGGTATGGTTCGGAATGGATGGAGTAATTAGCCTCGTTCCATTTTGTTTTCTCTTGTGATAATGTTATTGATGGATGGTAGTGCATAGCTTATGACTTACTGAGTTATAAACTCACTCGGTGTTTCCTTGTCACCTATTCTAGGTTTCTTGGACACATCTCTTTTTGCGTGATCGGGCCGTCATCGAAGTCATCACACCGGATAGCAAGTTTTGGTACTTTCTTCTTAGTTGGCTTAGAAGAACATTTTGGCATGTATAAGCTATTACGTTGTGTTTGAACTTTGGCATGTAAACTTTAAGCCATGCGAAAATGGCACGAATGTTCGATTGAGTTGGATCAAGGGTAGGCATGAAATGGACCTAGTTACTTTAGTAACAGATGCTGGCAGCAGCAGTGTCATGAGATTGAAAAATCACTAAAAATAGTAGGAGTGGAGTTAATTGATGAATAAATTATGTAATCGAAGCCCGATGAGTCTGTTTTCATGAGGAAGTGACGAAAAGATCATATGGCAGTATATTAAGAGATAATCAGATTTTTGTGGGACAGGGCCAGAACGGTTTCTGGATTCCCTACTCCGACTTTGGAAATTCATAATAAATTAACCAGAGATAATTAGGGGTCGTACCATAAATTTACAGATTCGTCTCTGAGTCTAGTTTTCATAGAAACAAACGGCATCAGTATTGAAGCCCCGTGCAGGGAGATATCCAATTCGTAATGGGAAAAGGTCAGTGTAGTCGACCCCTGCAACTTGGGAGAATTTGACTAATAAACTGTACTAATTTGCCCGACCAAAAATTCTAGAAAAAAATACATAGATGAGCACATGAGTCTAGTTTCTGGGAAAAATTACGAAACTGATTTTCGAGTTACGAAACTCAAGATATGATTTTTAAAACGACTAGTACACAGATTGGGCAGTGTCTGGAAAATAAATTTTGTAAGGGGTTAAAGTCAGTTAACACCTCGTGTTCGACTCCGGTGTCGGTTTCGGGTTCGGGGTGTTACATTTTATTGGTATCAGAGCTATGGTTTAGTCGGTTCTAGGACTACCATAGCGCGTATGAGTCTAGCTATACATGCCGAATGTTAATGTTTAAATGTGTGATGGCTTCCGACGGTTGAAATGTTTTTGTTTTGATTAGTAAATGGAGCCCGGTGAAGAAAGAACCCTAGCGGATGACATTGAGAGCGTAGCGGCTGCTCCTGCACAAGGGACGCCGCCTGTTGAACCTCAGTCATCTGCGAATAATCAAGGTGAGGGGGCTAAACAAGCCTTCTTTACCATGATGAATGAGTGCGTCGTGCAATATGCCCGAACCAACCCGGCTGTCCAACAATTCCCAAATTTGAATAATCCACCCCAAGAGCCTGTAATGCCATCAGTCGCTGATCCTGTGAGGCTGAGTAAGCCACCTGTAGACTTGATTAGGAAGCGTGGGGCTGAGGAGTTCAAGGCCATAGTAACTGATGATGCCGAAAGGGCCGAGTTCTGGCTTGATAACACCATTCGGGTGTTCGATGAATTGTCATGCACACCCGATGAATGTCTAAAATGTGCTGTATCTTTTTGCGAGACTCAGCCTACTATTGGTGGAGGACCTTGATTTCCATAGTCCCGAACGAGTGAGTAACTTGGGACTTCTTTCAAACGGAATTCCGGAAGAAATTTATTAGCCAACGGTTCATTGATCAGAAGCGTAAGGAGTTCTTGGAACTCAAGCAAGGCCGTATGACTGTATCTGAATACGAACATGAATTCGTAAGACTCAGTAGGTATGCCCGGGAGTGTGTAGCTGATGAGGTTGCTATGTGCAAAAGATTCGAGGAAGGATTGAATGAAGATTTAAAGCTACTAATGGGTATTTTGGAAATAAAGGAATTCGTAACACTAGTCGAACGAGCCTGCAAGGCGGAAGAACTTGGAAAGGAGAAGAGGAAGGCTGAATTTGAAGCTAGAGATTATCGTAAAAGATCGACGGGTAAAGCTCCGTTCTCAGCTGTAAAGAAGTTCAGGGAGGACATTAATAAGTCGAGGGCGACTGCGGGAATTTCCATCAGGGCAAGACCATCGATGGGCTCCCGAGCTACTTCGGTAGCTAGTGTGGGCAATAATCGTCACGAGAAACCTGAATGTCCCCAATGTGGAAGACGACACCTAGGTGAATGTTGGGGCAAGTCTACTAGCAGGGCCTGTTACGGATGCGGTTCGAAGGACCACTTCATTAGAGATTGCACGGAGCTGGATGAGAAGAATAAGATTCAAGGTGCAAGACCTAGTGGAGTGACATCTAGAGGTAGACCACCGAGAATTTTAGGAGGCAGGGGTGGTAGTCAGAGGGGGGCCTCTGATACGGCCGATCGAGCCGAAAACCGTACTCCTGCTAGAGCATATGCCATTCGCGCACGAGAGGAGGCATCCTCCCCCGACGTCATCACTGGTACCTTCACTCTCTTTGATACTAATGTGATTGCATTGATTGACCCTGGTTCTACTCATTCATATGTATGCGAAACCTTAGCAACCAGTAAGACTCTACCTGTTGAGTCTACTGAGCTCGTAATTCGAGTATCAAACCCTTTGGGTCAATGCGTACTTGTTGATAAAGTGTGTAAGAGATGCCCTCTAATAATCCGATAATCCTGTTTTCCGGCCGATTTGATGCTTTTGCCGTTCGACGAGTTTGATGTTATTCTTGGTTTGGATTGGTTAACCGCGCATGATGCGGTTGTGAATTGCAAAAGCAAGACTATCGATTTGAGGTGCGCAAATAACGAAATAATCCGAGTTGAGTCTGCGGACTTAAGGGGGTTGCCAGCTGTAATATCAGCAATGTTGGCCCAGAAATATGTAAGGAAAGGGTGCGAAGCATACCTCGCGTATGTACTTGATGACAAGGAGTTAGAAAAGAAACCCGAATCGGTGCCGGTGGTTTGTGAATACCCGGATGTTTTTCCTGAAGAATTACCGGGTTTGCCACCTGTTCGGGAGGTAGAGTTTGGTATTGAGCTTGTACCTGGAACTACGCCAATTTCGATCGCTCCGTATCGTATGGCACTAACCGAGTTAAAAGAGTTGAAAGCTCAGTTGCAAGAATTGACGGATAGAGATTTCGCTCGACCAAGTTTCTCACCTTGGGGTGCACCAGTATTGTTCGTGAAAAAGAAGGACGAAACCATGAGGTGGTGCATTGACTATCGTCAAATAAATAAAGTGACGATAAAGAATAAGTATCCGTTACCGCGTATTGATGATTTGTTTGATCAATTAATGGGAGCATCGGTGTTTTCAAAGATAGATTTGAGATCGGGTTATTATCAGTTGCGGATTTGAGATTCGGACGTACCCAAAACTGCTTTCAGAACGAGGTACGGTCACTACGAGTTCTTAGTGATGCCGTTTGGGCTCACTAATGCCCTTGCGGTGTTTATGGATTTGATGAATCGGATCTTCAGACCGTATTTGGATCGGTTCGTAGTTGTGTTTATTGATGACATCTTGGTCTATTCAAGAGATGAGACCGAACACGCTGAGCATCTGAGGCAAGTGTTGCAAATTTTGCGGATAAGCAGTTATATGCTAAGTTCAGTAAATGTGAGTTCTGGTTAAGAGAGGTTAGCTTCTTGGGTCATGTGGTATCCGCATCGGGTATTCGAGTTGACCCGAGCAAAATTTCAGCCATACTTAACTGGAAGCCTCCGAGAAATGTTACCGAAGTCCGGAGCTTTCTAGGGCTCGCCGGTTATTACCGACGATTTGTCAAAGGTTTCTCGATGATAGCCACACCAATGACGAAGCTACTTCAGAAGGATGTTAAGTTCGAATGGACGGAGAAATGTCAGAAAAGCTTCGATCAACTGAAAACTCATTTGACTGAAGCTCCAATTTTGGTGCAACCCGAATCGGGTAAAGAGTTTGTCATTTATAGTGACGCATCCCTACTTGGGTTGGGTTGCGTATTGATGCAAGAAGGTCGAGTTGTGGCCTATGCGTCAAGACAATTGAAGCCACACGAGAGAAATTATCCGACCCATGATCTCGAACTAGCCGCCATTGTGTTTGCATTGAAAATATGGCGACATTATTTGTTTGGTGAGAAGTGCCATGTGTTTTCGGATCACAAAAGTCTCAAATATTTGATGACGCAACGAGACTTGAATCTGCGACAAAGACGTTGGCTTGAGTTGTTGAAAGATTACGAGCTTGTCATTGATTACCACCCGGGAAAGGCTAATGTGGTTGCGGACGCCTTAAGCCGGAAATCACTGTTTGCTTTGCGAGCGATGAATGTACACTTGTCTGTTCTACCTGACAATGTGTTAGTAGCTGAATTAAAGCCAAACCATTATTGACTCATCAAATTCTTGAAGCTCAGGAAGTCGATGATGAATTGGTTGCAAAACGAGCTGAGTGTGTTCCGAACAAGGAATCAGAGTTTCAGATTGATGATGATGGTTGTTTGAGGTTTAGAAGTCGTTTGTGTGTTCCAAGGAATTCGGAACTCATTCCGATGATTCTGAACGAAGCCCATTGTAGCCGAATGTCAATTCACCCGGGGAGCACGAAATGTACAACGACTTGAAACGTCGGTTTTGGTGGCATGGTATGAAACGAGACATCTCCGACTTTGTTTCGAGATGTTTAATATGTCAACAAGTGAAAGTGGAACATCAAGTGCCTTCCGGGTTACTTCAGCCGATCATGATACCCGAGTGGAAATGGGACCGAGTCACAATGGACTTTCTGTCCGGACTGCCATTGTCCGCAAGTAAGAAGGATGCAATTTGGGTTGTGGTTGATAGACTGACTAAGCCGGCTCACTTTATCCCCGTGCGTACAGATCTTTCATTAGATAAACTAGCCGAATTCTATGTCTCTCAGATTGTGAGATTACATGCAGTACCTATTTCTATCGTGTCGGATAGAGATCCGAGATTTACCTCACGATTTTGGAAGAAATTGCAAGAAGCTTTGGGTACCAGCTGCATTTTAGCACTGCTTTTCACCCCCAAACCGATGGTCAATCCGAGCGGATAATTCAGATACTTGAGGATATGTTGAGATGTTGCATCCTCGAGTTCAGTAGTTCATGGGAACGGTATTTACCTTTGATTGAATTCGCTTACAACAATAGTTTTCAATCAAGTATTAAGATGGCACCGTATGAGGCTTTGTACGGTCGTAAATGCCGTACGCCATTGTTTTGGACCGAGCTTGGTGAAAGTAAAATTTTCGGAGTTGATTTGATTAAAGATGCCAAACAAAAAGTAAAGGTAATCCGTGAGAGTCTGAAGGTAGCCACAGATCGTCAAAAATCGTATGCGGATTTAAAACGAAAGGACATTGAATATCAGGTGGGAGATAAAGTGTTTCTTAAAGTGTCACCTTGGAAGAAGGTACTCAGATTTGGCCGTAAAGGCAAGGTGAGCCCGAGATTCATTGGGCCGTACGAAATTTCCGAACGAGTGGGGCCGGTTGCATATAGATTGATTTTGCCCCCTGAACTTGAAAAGATTCACGACGTCTTTCCTGTTTCGATGCTTCGGCGCTATAGATCTGATCCTTCGCACATAATTAGTCCGTTGGAGGTTGAAATTCAGGCTGATATGAGTTATGAAGAAGAGCCGATGCGTATCCTAGCTCGTGAAGTGAAGGGGTTGCGAAACAAAAGGGTTCCGTTAGTAAAGGTGTTATGGCTCAAACACGGGATCGAGGAAGCTACTTGGGAAACCGAGAGCTCGATGAAAGAACGATACCCAAACCTACTTACTGGTAAGATTTCGGGGACGAAAATTTCCTGAGTGGGGGAGAGTTGTAACAGCCCAAAATTTACCCTAGTCGGGAAGTGGTTTTGGGACCGCTAAACCGAGTCACCGAAAGGTTTGAATGTGATGTTTATTGTCTAGAATATGTAATCATGATTGTGTGAAAATTTCAAGCTTCGATTTAGTCGATTGCATGTGAATTTAGTCAATAGGACATATATGAGAAAATTTTAAAATGTGATAGGTCAATGCATGAGGACCTATTAGTGCATGGGGAAGAAAAAGGGGACTTGCATGTCAAATTCCCCTCCCTAATATGTAGTGGCCGGCCATGCTATGGGTGGAAACATGTTGGGAACATGTTGGCCTAGTGAGGTATGTAGGATAAAATATAATAAGAAGTATGGGGAATAAAGAAATGGAAAAAGGAAAGGATGTGTGGTAATTGTTTCTTTCCTCCCCTTTTGCCGTGAAAGTAAGAAGGAAAACAAAAAAAAAGTGTCCATCTTTCTTCATTTCTCCTTGGCCGAATGTTCTAAAGAAGAAAGAAAAAAAGTGTTCATTCTTGAACATCCTTGGCCGAATAGAGGAAAGAAAGGAAGGGGGAAAAGCTTGAGAAAATCGGCTATGGTGGTTTGCTAGACTAAGGTATGTTTGATGTTGTCTTTGAGATGCATGCATGTTTTAAATAGCCCATGTTCAAATCTTGAATCTTGTTGATAACATGAGCAATCGGTCATGAGAAAGTGTTCAAGGAATGGTTGTTGTTCATGTTATTTGGATGAGAAATGGTGAGTTTTGTTGTTTCATGTTAAAGTTAGGTGAAAGACGATAGAGGAGTGTTTGAACTATAAAAGAATCGGCTACCTTGTTATGAGCTAGGGCCGAATGTAAGTTTGGTTGTGTTTGAATATTACATGCTTGGTAGAATGGTGGATAGGTGCCGAATGTATGTTGGATTGATAGAGTCTCCAAATTGATTTTATGTGTGTATGCATGACCGAATATACGTGGTCACATGAGTAAGGAAATGAGTTATTTGATATGTGGTAAAGTTAAGTACTAATCGAAGGTTGCTAAATTGCCATTTCTTTAGCCGAATATGTGTTTGATCAATGAAGGAATTGTTGAAGATATAGGTGAACTTGGTGAGAGTATTCGGCCTAGTGTATAAATGATATGAGATTTTAGGAAATTGTTTGGTTAGGTGTATGTATGATTAAGTATATTCGCAATATACTTAATGGGTACATGTATTACATTATAATTATGAGCTTAAGTATATGGATATGTGTATATGTGGTCATTATGACATCTTGGTTTGAATTTAATGATGTGTGATTGCCGAATGTGATAAATAAATTCATGTTATTGGGTTAATATTGAATACTCTTATTTGTATTATTTAGTCAAGACCTAAGGAGAGACGTCAACAGGGGAAATCGAAGGTCATCGAGTAGCCGACTCGGAATTATTTTACCAACATAAAGTAGTCATTAAGATGTAGTTGGTATATTCCATGGTCATATGTTTATGTATTGTGCTGAATGGAATGATAAATGTACATATATATATGCATGTAGTATGTGATGAAATGATGAATGAAAGAAAGAGGTAAGTTGTACTGAGTTTGATTCGGACTAGACGAGCGGGTATAATATTATGACCATGAGATTGGCGCTAGTGCGCGGATTAAATTGTACAGCACTAAGTGTGCGATTTGACTATGTTGCACTAAGTGTGCGAAATGATATGATGCACTAAGTGTGCGAATGACCATGCGGCTAGTGCGGTTTGACTATGTAGCACTAGTGTGCGATTTGATTATGTACATAGTGTGCGATTTTACTAGCACTAAGTGTGCGAGTTGATTATAGCACTGAGTGTGCGACTAAAAACATTCGAATCTTATGACACTATTGTGCGACACTTGAGTGATCGCGGACAGATCGGTAGTGTCTTGAGTATGGTTAATTGCGTATGCTTATATTGGTGTTGAGTCGGTAATTTACCTATGTGACT